>NW_015173158.1:141881-187642 GCF_001447785.1 Gekko japonicus
CATGTGCCCTGCCCCCCCCGTACCTCACCTGGGGGAACTGCGTTCCCCCGCGTTCCCCCCCGAAATGACCTCTGCGACATTCAAACATATTCATGAATAGTAGTTAGTTGTGGATCAGCCTAATTTCAGCCTACTCTGGCTCCTACTCTGAGTCACTCTGTTTATTGTGAGTGTGCGTGAAATAACAATTGATATAATGCCCCACAGTGGACAAAACGTCTAGCAGTCTGCCATTGTACTTACTTGATACTGAACCTTGTACTAAATCAACTGCAGGATAGTACCATAACGTATTCTGAAGTTGGGTTTTTGATCTTCTGGCTTGGGCTCACAACTGGTGAAATTGGACAGCACTGGATTCACAATTTGTGCTGTTGCATGTTTTTTCCAGGAGTGGATCTGCTTTGGCTCAACTGTACGGGACGTCCGCTACCCTGGAGCACCATCATTTTAACCATGCTGTCATGATTCTTCAAAGTGAGGTACAAAGCCAGCTGTATCTTTTGTAGCTGCAAATGTCTAGAGTAAGCCTTTTCTTTCTTTTCCAGTTGAAGCATATTGATTATTCATTTCTGTCACTGCCAACATGTGTAAAAAGCATTCTGAGAATTTTTTTTTGTCGTATGTATCTCTGGGTTTTATGAAACAATGTTTTTGTAACATGAGCCCCCTGTGCCAAAGAAGTACAGCAAAGCAAGCCAGCCTGGAATGTGTCTGATTTTTGCGGTTTATAGCTGTAGAGCTGCAATATCCTAGTAAATTATTCTGCGTCGTAAATACTGTGTATCCTTCCCCCAGAATATAGGTTAACATTGCTGCTGCCTGAATTAATACAGTAACTGTACAGTCTGTGGGACAGTTCTACCACGGCCCTCTTGGTATTCTTAGAAAAATGAGTTCATCTGGTCAGAAAACTCAGCTATTTATTTTGTGAGGTAAATTGTTGATTGCTTTTCTTTCTGTCCTTCCTCAACACTGAACATCCTTTTTACAGACTACGAATAGATCTGTAGAAAAATAAATAAATAAACCTGATTAATTGTGAATGACTCTTTCTGTTAAACCTAATAATGAAATGTCAAGGATTGTGTTTATTCTTGTTTTATAGTTTGGTTCTTACAATGGTTAGCAAATTAAGAGGGGGATCCTGAATGGAATTACACCCTTCTGATCCTCTTGACAATCGATTTAAGAGGTGATAACTGCTTAGGACCCTGACCTGGCCCAGGATAGAGGTGATAACTGCTTAGGACCCTGACCTGGATGACCCAGGATAACCTGCTCTCCTCAGACTTCAGAAACAAGGCAGGGTTGGCCCTGGTTAGCACTTGGATGGGAGACCACCAACAAAGTCCAAGGTCGCTACGTGGAAGCAGGGAGTGGGGAACCACCTCTGAAGTCTCTCGCCTTGAAAAACCCACGAGGGGTTGCCGTATGTCGGCTGTGACTTGATGGCACTTTACACACACAGCCATTTAGGATAGATCTGTAACCAATGCTCCCTCTACACTGTGGAGTCTTGAGAGCAAAAATTCTACTTTGTGAGTTACCGGCATGAAAGCCGTGAGGGAGCGATTTGGCTGCTACATAAATTAGTTTGCTCCGGAGCCATCCTTCCTGAGCTAAGGCAAAAGTGTGTGAGCCGGAGGCTAAAAAACTGAGCTAGCTCACACTAACTCAGCTTAGAGGGAACACTGTAAGCAAAACACTCCAATTAGTTTTGCAAAGAAAAGGTAATGATCATTGCATACATCTTCATAAGCTTGCTTTCCCATTTTGAAATTTCCCATTTACGTTTATACCGTATAAGTTTACAGCTGTGTATGCTGGCCGTAATGTTTGAACTGGCTCCTGGCACCAGTCTTCGTACTCTTGGGGCTGATTCACAGCTCGATGGAAATAACAGTGACCCTTCCCTCTTCTTCTGCCCAGCAAGTCACCCTTGAAATCTGGGGTTCTGAGGAGTATGAGGAACTGCTGTTGAATTTTCTGCCTCATGCACCAAAATGTTTTGAGTTGTCTTTGAGAACCTCAGCAGGCCTTCTTGGCCATTCTGGTCTAAAACTGGTTTCCCACCCAGTGTAATGTGTCATACACTTCTTGAACATGTGACGCTGCCTTATTCTGATTCAGACCAGAGCAGGTAGTGATGGTCACGAGCATAGATGACTTTAAACGAGGGTTAGACAGATTCATGGAGGAGAGGTCCCTCAATGGCAACTAGTTATGGTGTCTGAAGAGAGCCTCCTTATACAGATGTTGCGGATGTCGGAGTACCAGTGCTGGGAGGCAGCAGCCAGAGTGGGCCTCAGCCTCTGTGCCCTGTTTGCCCTCCAGGGCAGCTGATTGGCTGTTGTGTGAAACAGGGTGCAGCGTTAGATGGGCCACTGGTCTGATCCAGCAGGCTGTTCTTTTGTCAGTATTGTCTGCTCAGAGTAGCAGTGGCTCTCCGTGGCCTCAGGCAGAGGTTCTCCACGTCACCTACCACCACCTGATCCTTTCAACTGGAGATGCCGGGCATTGAACCTGGGGCCTTCTGCGTGCCAAGCAGATGCTCTCCCACTGAGCCACGATCCCTCCCCTTCTTTTGGAGGGTACAAGAAGGAGAGTACATATTCACAAGTCTGTATGTGTTGGAAAAAGAATGGTATTTTATTGCATTCCATCTGTTTCTCCTTGCCGCCCACATTCTGCTTTTTGAAAACCTGATCCTGGGAACGCAATCAAATATTATTTCGATCTGAGTGCTCAAGTAGTCAGTGTGCTTAATGCATTCTGAACACGGGTTTTATATTTCTTCAGTGCTGAACTTGGATTATGGTATAGTTGGCACCTATTTATCTAACAGAAGGAGGAGGTTTGTTAACATCAGCTTCCTTTCCCAAAATAGTAGGGGTTCGAAATAATTTACAGTGAAATATTTATAGCAGTTGTAAATATCATAAAAGCTCCTCCCACACTATCGTGGTGGTGATGATTACCTTAATAGATCATTACATAACACATGCATCATAAACATATAATAAAAATCAAGCAAGAATCTGTCTTAACATGCTGTTTTAAGGGAGCCTTACATTAGATGGTGAACATAAATTGGGAAGGAGGTGGTCCTGTAGAGGACTGGAAGAGTAACTGGTGACAAAGACAAAAGGAGACAATGCTAATAAAGCAGCCGAGACAATTATCTAATGTATTAACTCTGAGAAAAAGAAAATTTGGGGGGGGGGGGTTTGGACGAAAATGCTTTCGAACTGCTAGGTTGGCAGGAGCTGGAACTAGAGATGGGAGCTCACTCCATCATGCGGCACCCGGGTCTCGAACTGCTGAACTACTGACCTTCCACAGCCTGCAGTTCAGCGTCTTAACCACTTGAGCCACCGCAGCTCCTTCTGCAGATTTACAGAGCCATAAAACACTGGGGGGGGGGGGGAGACCATCAGCAGTTCAAAGGGTTTGGAATGAACAAGAGTGGGCAGGGAGTGGGATTGCAGTGGCAACTCTGCCCCCAACTGATAGGCATTCATTGGAATATATGCATAGAGTCTCCAAATATGCACATATGACTCTCTCCACCCAGCTGGGAACCTGATTCTTCCCCATTCACTTTCAGAATGTGCATATATTCACTTGTATATGCACTTATAAGTTTGTGGGTTCTATCTGTACAAGAAAACAGTCTTGACTTAAGTTTGAGGACCCCTGGACGTCACCTTTCACTTAATACATCTTTGAAGAGGTACTAATTTCCCCCCAGCGTTCTCTGCTAGCTTACCTTTTGAATAGGCACATGCTGGGTCTCTTAATCATGAGTAGATCCAATTGTAGGTAAGTGCCCTTGACATAGCACCCTGGGGTGTTTACCCTCAAATTGTCCCCATATGCCTCTTAGTGCATGTGGATTGTAAACTAGCAAAGAAAGAACATGGATGTGCCTGATGAACCATAAAGAAACATGAGAAGAGATGCTCATGAAGACTCAAGGACTCCTGAATATGTGTGTCTGGAAATGAGTTTCATTGAACTCATGGAGACTTACACCCAAAAATAACATGTTCCACATCAGCCTGGAACAGATGTCTGTAATATGTCTGCTAATATGTATAACTCTGTTAAGGAAACAGCCAAAGAATTCAGCAATATATTTCCAAAGGCATTTAAGGAAGGGGGAAATTAAGAGCTATGCTGTTTAATCAGTTGCATGCACCAAATGTCTTCATGTATAATTTCAATCTAGCAGGGGAGAAAAAGATGAAAACATCTTAATTAAAGGGGCTGGTGGAAATATTTTGTCATGATTTTGGCATGAATAAAGAAGTATTTGTGGTAATGATGACATGCATTGCAGAGTGATTAAAAAACCTTTAAAACCCCTGCATTGATTTTCAACTATTTATCTTTGCTATCTCTTTCATTATAGGGTCACAACATCTTTGCTAACTTGTCCTCCAAGGACTACAGTGACCTTATGCAGCTACTGAAGAAGTCGATATTGGCAACCGACCTCACTCTCTATTTTGAGTAGGTATTGGCATTTTCTGAATTTGACAAATTAAAATCTAAAAAACCTACAGCCCCTAATGACCTCTTAAATACCAGTGAGGGCGCATGGCACATAATACTAGAAGTTAGTATTTAAGCATCATTTGAATTATTTACTCCAGTGCTCACTGGATTTTTGGCTTGCAAGCATTTTACATATATTATTTGTAGCTATTTTAACGGTGGAACATGCCTGGTTTATAAAATCCAAACATCCTTATCAGTGGAAAACTAGCCTTTTAAGGATCTAGTTTTCCATTCTTAGTAATGTCTACTAGCTCACATGAATGCATGAAGCTGCCTTATACTGAATCAGACCTTTAGTCCATCAAAGTCAGTATTGTCTACCCGGACTGGCAGTGGCTCTCCAGGGTCTCAGGCAGAGGTCTTTCACTGATTCTTTTAACTGGAGATGCTTGGGATTGAACCTGGGATCTTCTGCATGCCAAGGAGACGCTCTCCCACTGAGCCATGGCCCCTCCCTGAGCTCAGGGTTGTTTTCTCTGACTGGCAGTAGGTCTCCAGTATTCTAGGCCAATGTGTTGGGACATCATTCTACTGAAGATCCTTCAGTTGGAAATACAAGGACCTGAATCTGGTGCCAAACGCAGCATATACTCTGTCACCGGGCCACAGCCCTTCCCCTTACTTTTCAATGGACCCATATTCAAGGCTTTTTTTTTTTTCCTGGGGGAATGCGCCAGAACAGAGTTCCGGAACCTCTTCAACAAAATTCTCTTTAAAACATTTAAAAGTTCATGAGTTTTCAGTATACAGACTGGAAACTTCATTTCCCTCTTGAGAGTTATTCTGGCACCTCGTTTTCAAAAAAAGAAGAAGCCCTGCCCATATTTATTTGCAAAGAAATTTGTCAACTATTTTTTTTTTCTGGGCGCACTCTCATACATGTGATAACCCCAAGAAATTCACTAAGCACATCTTTCCCTTTTTTTTTTTGCATGCATCTCCTTGTGGAGAAAAGATCGATCTGTTGAATTTCTGCCTGTCGTAGAGTTTTTAAAGGCAGAGAAGCCTGCAAGGAAAAAGCTGATATATAAACATGAATAAATGTGTCACTGGCAACCCAGATTGAGATAACTCATACCACAGGATTCAGCATAACTATCTATGGGTATGAAAATTGGACAATGGAGAAAGCTGACAGGAAGAAAGGAGGAGCCAAAACGGTGTATACCTTGACAGCTCAGAGTCAGGGCTGCCAGATCCAAAATAGAGGGATGCCGGATATTCTGCCTCTCATCCATTATCCACACTGTGGTTGACTGTTCACTTTGGCTGCTGCAGATGCTTGTTCTGTTGTAAAATAAAGTAAGCAATCGTAAGCAGGTCTACTGAGGAGTAAGTCTTAAATGAAGAAGAGAAGAGATTGGATTTATACCCTGCCCTTCACTCAGAGTCTCAGAGCGGCTTACAGACTCCTTTCCTCCTCCCCCCACCCTGTGAGCTAGGTGGGGCTGAGAGAGCTCTGACAGAAGCCCCTCTTTTACAAGAACACCTCTTACAGAACTATGGCTTGGCCAAGGTCATCCAGCAGCTGCGAGAGGAGGAGTTGGGAATCAAACCTTGTTCTCCCAGATTGGCATCCGCACACTTGACCACTACCCCAAAATGGGATTTACGCTGGAGTAGGGGCTGGTTGGCTCCCGCAGCGCTTTCAGCGCCCCCCCCCCCATTTACTAATAACTAGGGCAACAGGATACTTTTAAAAGTTTTCTCCTACTTTTTTTTAACCTGCAAAGACTTTGATCAAGTCCTCAGAACTAATCTGGCATAACAAATCTGCATCTATACTTAGCGGAGACAAGGCATCCCACCTGTTGTTGCATAGCTGCCCCTGCTCCCCCCCCCCTTTCTTGGTGCTAGTGATTCCACTGCCTATCATTTCTTACAAATAGCCATAACAGAAGGCATGACTGAGAAGAATATTTCATCTTCAAGGTGCCCCCCTTTTCCTTGGTGCCCTAAGCACTTCTTATTTTGTTTAGTTTGGTGTAGTGGTTAAGTGCGCAGACTCTAATCTGGGAGAACCGGGTTTGATTCCCCACTCCTCCACTTGCACCTGCTGGATGACCTTGGGCAACCCATAGTTCTGGCACAGCTGTTCTCGAAAAAGAGCAGTTTCTCTCAGAGCTCTCTCAGCCCCACCAACCTCACAGGGTGTCTGTTGTGGGGAGGGGAAGGGAAAGGAGTTTGTAAGCCTTTGGGTAGTGAAGGGCAGGGTATAAATCCAATCTCTTCTTCTTCATCATCATCATCATCATGGTTAATCCAGGGCTTCCAGTGGCAAACCACCTCTGAACATCTCTTGCCTTGAAAAACCCTATGAGGTTGCCATAAGTCAGCTGTGACTGGACGGCACTTCTCATCACCAGTGTTGCCAGCTCTCCTTCTGCGTTTTGTTTGCAGCTTTAAAGGTAAAGGTAAAGGTTCCCTTGCTCGAAAGCCAGTCGAGTCCGACTCTAGGGTTGCTGTTCTCATCTCCGTTTCAAAGCATAAGAGCCAGCGCTGTCCGAAGACGTTTCCGTGGTCATGTGGCCGGCATGACTAAACACCAAGGCGCACGGAACGCTGTTACCTTCCCACCGAAGTGGTACCTATTTATCTACTTGCAGTTTCTTGCTTTTGAACTGCTAGGTTGGCAGGAGCTGGAGCTAGAGACGGGAGCTCACTCCGTCTTGCGGCACCCGGGTCTCAAACTGCTGAACTACTGACCTTCCACAGCCTGCAGTTCAGCATCTTAACCACTTGAGCCACCACAAATTTTACCCCACCACACATTTTGTCAGTCTTTAAGGTGCTGCTGGACTCTTGCTCTTTTCTGCTGCTACAGACAGATTACCACGGCTACCCATCGTGATCTATTACCATTCCTGTTGGGGCAATACTAAACTCTTCCTAATGAGTCTTCTCTACTGGTTCTCTGATTTGGCAGAAAGAATAGATCTGCTAACCCAGAAGTATGTGCGGTTCAACAGCAGCTGCAAGTCCTTTTTATATATATATTTAAAACTCTTAGGGCTGTTCTTCTTTCCTTTCTGATGTCATAATGCAGTTTGTTAAAGACGGGTGTGAGAAGGTCACCTTTCGGTCACGGTGGAAGATTTTATTTCCTTGTCAATTAATAAATTGCCTGAAGAACACGAAATAATGGAGAAAAGGAGAATTTTCACATTTAGTTCTTTTTTTTCCCTCTCAGGAAGAAAACTAATGCGTCTTAAATGTCAGATTCTTTATTTAAATTAAATAAGGAGCCACTCATTTAAAAAAACAACACCTTGTGTGGTGCTGACGCAATGCAGACTCTCATGTGAACAGTTAAGGGTAAGATTGATTTAAAGCCGATGTGCCAGCCAGTCAAGGCCATTAAAATTGTCATCACTGCGGCTCTTATTCCCAGAGGGGTTGTTAGGCCATCATGCCATGAATCTGCAAGAGTGGAATGAAATTTTCTTTCCTGCCTGTGTGACTTTGCATTGTATTAGAAACTTTTTTTTTTTGGTAATATGCAAGCACTTTGATACACTTTATGGGGCCAAACTTGCAAGAAAAACATATCGTGACTGTGGCCTTATGAATAATCTTCATATTAAATACACCGGAAAGAAAACCGTCGTCACAGAGGAGAAGAAGAAAAAATCAACGACTGCTCTTTTGTGTCTTTGAAAGGTTGACCTTAGAAGGTTGGTTGCTCATTTCTGTTAGAGACCATATTGATGGCAGCCCTGTGAAGGAAGATAGGGTGTTTCTCTTGTGGTAGATGCATGGTACGAACTGACCCTGTTTGGCTGGAAGTTGTACATATTTCAGGGAGCGATGTGGAAATAAGAAAGATAATGGCAACAAATCTTAACTGTGCAGATTGTATGTCAGTAGGACCAGAACCCAAGACTGTCTTGGAAATAGCACAGTACTGTCTACAAGGATGGTCTTTCAACAACTTGCAAAGCTTAATATAGTCTGATATTTTCACACGTGTAAAGCCATAGCAGTAAATGTCATTCCATGGATGCTGTTCATTATAATGGAATTTGCCTTCTGCCTTCCCCAGATCATATGCTGTTGTTTTTTTCTGTGTGTGTGAGAGAGGGCTGATCTAACATGATAAAGCTCCCCCCCTTTAAGGTTGCTAAAACCCTGTTATGCACAATGGCTTCTCCAGGTGCCGTAACATTTAATACTTACCACGTGGATCCTATGCATTCCTTGGAGAGTCTCCACACCTCTAATGCAGTGACAGACTATTTCCAGATGGGTTGTTGTATAAGTCTGCCACATCCAAAATGACTGACAAAGAGTTGTATAAGTCTGCCACATCCAAAATGACAAAGAGGGGCCACACAAGACTGTTTGTCGTTATGGTAAATTATTTCATCTCAGTTAAATAACATTGGAGAACTTTCCACTAACCAAGATCCTAAACCGGAAGTGGTTAAAATCCCTGTTTATCTCAGTCTAGTGTAATTTGATCTGGTGAACTCACGAGACCACAGTTTAGTCTTAAACCACCATTCCTTCATTGTCGGTTGTGGAAGGGAGGGGAAGGTTAAGTTCTAACATGTTTTTATTTAACCAGTGAAATCGGATACCTTTATGCAGTATAATTTGAGTCTAGTAATAAAGACCAACAGTTTGCTGATCTTAAGGTGCTATTGGACTCGAATTTTGTTCTGTTACTACAGACTAACATGGTTACCCAACTGAAACTGTCTTAATGCAATATGTGTATCTTCCTTGCAATTAGAAATCACTTTCTTTGGCTCTGTACAGGATTAAACCCACTCAGCCCAGTCCAGGGGTCAGAGGGAATCCTATATTTCAGCACATGCAACAAAATCCACGAGACAGTCTGAGACTTAACACATCAGCAACTCTAACTCAGAGGTGCACACAATTACTCTCACAGTGGTAGCTCTGTGGTCAGCACTTAGACACAAGATTTAGCCCTGGAGTTCAATTACCGCATCAGAGACAATTACAAATATGAATGATGTTTATTCAGTGCAAAGCATAACAAGAGACTAATAGAGGATACAAAAATAATAACAACCTATGGCTATTTGCCCTTACTGCACATTAATAATAATCATAGTTACCGAATTAAGTGTAGCATCAGATAGCCCAAGAGTGTCCATTGCATAACAGTACAGGTTGGCACCAAGGAATTTTGAAGAGAAATCCCATCTTGTGCAGGTAGATAGTCCAGGACTGCTCAGAGATACAGATCCACAGTAACAGAAGATTGGCAACCGGCAATCAGTTCACAAAGAAACTCTTTGTTTCAAAAGTCAGGATCCCAGGAGCAAGAGAGCTCTTCCCTAAAGAACCACGGAGTTATACCCCCATGCCAGTCACCATCACTTGTGGCCATTAGCCAATCACAAGCGGCAGGGGTGTGTGCCCAATTTCTGGTTGCCATAGCTGCCAACATCAGGTGTGTGGGGATTGGCTAAGAAGTTAGAGGCCCTGCCTGCAGTCAGGTGATCCAACTTCCAGCTTTCTCCATTGCTGGGGGTCGCGGCCGGTGCCCAGCCTGCCCCGGGAGCCCCGGCAACCGACCCAAGAACGCGACAGGACGACTCCCCGACAGCAAGACGGGACGACGCGGCAGAGCGGCGCGACCCTCCCTCCAACACGGGCGGCGACCATGCGGGGAGGACCTCCGGTCGGGCCCGAGCAAGGAGCCGCGGCGCAGGAGGCTTCAGGGGGGAGGCTGGGTGGAGCATTGGGGGGGAGCAACGGCAGAGGCACCCCGTAGAGCCGGGGCAGCTGGGCGGCGCCGGTGGCGCGGCCCCAGGGCCGCAAGAACCGCTGCTGGCGTTCGCACGCACCACCCAGAGACGCCCGACGGCGTCTCCACTGATATAGGGGGCACGGCGGAATAAAAGGGGGACACAGAGAGGGCCGGGGAGGAGAGCACGCTGTGACTCAGAAGGAATAGAGAGACCGCTGAACGGAGGCTCAGAGAGAGACTGAGAAGAAGGGCGCAGCCGCGGCGTGCAGGCAGAGGGGGGCTGAGGGGTGCTCCTAACCCCACCCCCTGCCAATCTGAGGCCACCTCTCCCCCGCTTTCTGCCGGCTCCATCTCTCTTTCCGTCTAGGCCACACCCCCTCGTGCTTCGTGGCTGACACTGCCTCAGTACGGCCAGCGGGGGCGCTATCCCAAAGGACAAGGGGGATCGTGACAGACACACAGAATGTCATCAAAGGAAGAAGGCATAAGACTTTAGAAACAATATTTCTATACAGGCTCCTTTTTGTAATGCAGGACCTTTTTGATTCGATTTTATAAACCAACTATATTTTAGCTGCTGTAGATTTTCCGGGTTGTGTGGCTGTGGTCTTGGCATTGTAGAACCTGACATTTCACCAGTAGCTGTGACTGGCATCCTCAGAGGTATAACACAGAAAGATGGAGTACTCTCTGTGCCTCACCTTGAAACATCAGGTTCTACAATCCCAAGACCACGGCCACACAACCCAAAAAATCTACAGCGACTAATGAACTCTGGCTGTGAAAGCCTTCGACAACATATTCAACTATATTTTGTTTTTCTTATGCTACATCCCTGGAAAGTTGGATTGTTTTCGTTTCTGTAAACATGTTTTATCAAAAGGTATTTTGTCTCAAAGAGCATGATGTGTCTTTCATGTCAAAGGACCTTAAAAACTTTGATGAGTATTATTTCTAATTTATGGTTGGGGAAACAAAGGCATGTAGGTTTAGAGATCTAACAAAACAAGTCTTAGGCTAAGTGTAGTCATAGATACATACTTATACAAGATCCTTCCTCTAAGGCGCTCAGAACAGCATACATAAAGTTTTACTTAATGAACTCTGTTGTGAAATAGGTTTAATAGGGGGCTGGTGACTGGCCCAAGGTCATTCATTGAGTAAGGATTTGAACTCAAGTCCCTCGTTCAATTCCAGCACTTTTGCAACTACTCCAAACTGCCTTTTACTACCAAGGGTTTGGTACATTGTGGCCTTTTTCATGTTTATATAATTGTTGTTTTATTCAGGTTGATTTAATTGTGCTTTTTATAATTGTTTTGTTTATATTGTAAGCCATCTTGAAGGCGAAAGGCGGCTAACAAATGTTTTAAGTAAAATAAATAAATAAATACATGGCTGATGAAAACAAGACATGCTTTGTTTCATTGGTCTCCGCCGGGTGACTTGTACTTTTAGCTTGGCGGTGCAAAGCAGTAAATCTGTATACATTTAAATTAACTGGTACATGATCTAAGGCTAGGGTTGCCATTTGCCTGTTGGGGATGGAAGATTCCCAGATTTTGCAGGCTCCTGGTTTGAGGCCAGTTTTATCATAGAGTTTTGCCTAAAATCCAGAGATTCACCCCCAGCATCCCTGACGTGCTGACATCAATTCTGGGTGAGACAGATATGTCATGTGCGGTGTCACTGTTTTGTGAGGAATGAGGGGTGACATCACTTCCTACTCCCAGAATGTCCCACCCGTCCCCCCATGGATGGGCAAAAGGGACCTGGCAACCCTATCTAAGGCATTGGCATTGGCAACCCTACACATTTGTACAGTGCAATTGTATACTGAATGCATTTCATCTTTCCATAAAATTGTTTAAGGTTCCGTAATTTCTTTCTGTGTTGCCAAGGTACAATAGGAGACTATGAAATTGATGAGCTGTTGTAAAAACATCTCACAATTAAAATTTTTAATTTGAATAGGCTGGAGCAGAGGCAGGCTGTTCCCTAGGGGTATCAGCTTTGGTAAGAATCCTACTTGTTATATGCTGGTGCTGCATTTTATAAAGAGTCCAGGAAGTTTGGGGAAGGATGATAATCGCACACAAAAGGGTGACAAAAGTCTTGTCTTAGAAAAGCTTTAGTCTTAGGAAACGATCCATTTCCTTACACTGGCATGTTTTGTTGCAGGAAGAGGAGTGAGTTTTTTGAACTCGTCGGCAAAGGTGACTACAACTGGAGTGTTAATGGCCAGCGAGAAATATTCCGGTGAGTGAGACCTTTCTTTTGTGTGAACTGCCTTTATTTTAACATGTCTGTAGTAATATAAAAGTTTGCAGCCGTTGACTGAAAGGATGAAACTCCTTCCAGTCATCTCAAAGGGCAGAGATAGCCTGTGCCAATATCAAGAATGATCTGAGATTTCCAGTGTCAGAAAACATGTGCCTTCAACACTGCACTTAACTCTTCGATGTCTCCTTGTGAATGATTCCTGATCTGGTTCCAGTGCTTACAAGCAGTGTTCCCTCTAAGCTGAGTTAGTGTGAGCTAGCTCACAGGTTTTTTAGCCTCTGGCTCACACATTTTTGTCTTAGCTCAGGAAGGATGGCTCCAGAGCAAACTAATTTATGCAGTAGCCAAATCGCCGGCTCACAACTTTAATGCCAGTAGCTCACAAAGTAGACTTTTTGCTCACAAGACTCCACAGCTTAGAGGGACCATTGCTTATAAGTGGTTTTTATGGAGATTGTTACCATGCTGACAGTTTGTAGCTCGCACTCAGCATTTTTGGAAGTTCTTGGAAAAGGTATGGAGACTTTAATATTGTGACCAAGATCTCTCTAGTAAGTAACATAGCCAGGTCTTCTGTGCTCTGGTAGGAAACCTCCTGCCTATAACCTCCATTCCCCCTCCCACTTAGTAGGGCAGTGGAGAGAAATCAGTGTCATTCCTATACTATGATGTCACTTCCAGCGTGAACCAGAAGTTAAGAGCATCACTTCAGGACAATGCTCTAGGATTCCACCAAAACTCTATGGTAAAACCATAATGTTTCAGTAAATCCTAGAACATTGCTCTGGTCTCATAATGTTTCAGTAAATCCTAGAACATTGACCTGCTCTCCAAAAGTTCCTGCCCTTAGTAGTAAGGAAGCACTTCTGAATGCTCCCAGGCAAGGAAAGTGTTAGCAAATAACACATATGCATCAATCAGATCATGAGGCACATCATGAGAGGGAGGGCAGGAAGGGGTTCCATCAGTGCTTAGTTCTCGTGGCCCTTTCTTCCATGCCCAGGGAAATGCTGGTCGTGACTTTGGGGTCAGAAAGCAATTTTCTCTAGGCCAATTTGGCCAGGGATCTTGGAGGGTTTTTTGCCATCTTTTGGGCATGGAGCAGGGATCGGGGGGGGGGGGGGGTTTGATTTCCTGCATTGTGCAGGGGGTCGGACTAGATGACCCTGGAGATTCCACAGCTATGATCCTATGATTCTAATCCAAAGTCTGATAAGTTCACCAACCAGATCCGCCTTGAGATGAGCAGGCAGAACTTTTAACAATAGACACGGAGTACGGCAACATAAGCGAATGGCTTGGGAACCCTGAAAAATAATGACAAGCCCAAGGTTATTCAGTGAGTAAGGATGGGAAGACAGATGTCCCTGCCGTCATTACAGGACTCTTAACTGCCACACACCAAATGCCTAGAAATCAAGCCAGGCGCACCCAAGATGCTTTGCCTTAGGAGGTGCTGGCTGAGATACCATTTTTTGCTTGTTAGGGGTGTAATTGTTGGGGAGTTGGATAAAAGGGCTGTATGTCAAGGGGGCATAAAAGGGGGATAGTAGTGCTATTTTATTGATTTGTTTAATAAAAATATTTACTTATCAACCTTTCTCTGGAAAATTTCAGGAACCAAGGCAGGTAACAACGATACAAAAACAGTCTGATAAACACTAAAAGTAGTTAGTTAGTTTATTAATACGGTCAATGACCAGCACAAACACTAAAAGTATATTAAAAGCCATTCTTATGCCCCCACCAGTAGGGTACTCAAGCTAGTAGCTGGCTGTGGGTTGGTAGGCCCAGCTTCAGCCTCTGTGGCCACCACCCTCCACCTGCCTATTTACCAGGGCTGGCTCATCCATGAGGTGACTTTTGCTTTCAGACACACTTCTGAAAAATGCACTTTCAATCCACTCCCAATGCACTTTAGTGTTTGCAAGTGGATTCTACAGTAAAATCAGTTGGAAAGTGCGTTGAAAGTGCATTGTGCAGCACATGCGAAAGTGCCTAAGTCTCCTCAGGGGGCACACTTTAGGAGGGACAGTCTCCTTACCCTTTCCAGCTGTCTCCCGGCCTCTCCACCCACCCACCCCACCCATGAACCAGGGAAGCTAACAATCCTCATCTCGTGTCCTTTAAGCCTCTCTAAAATCACTACGGCAAATGGCACATGTGCTAGAGGGCTTCCCAGACTCTCGCAAGTGGAATGAATCTGTATAGCACAGGCACGGCTTGCAATGTGGCTCGAGAGAGGCTTGTATCAGCTTCTCAGGCTCTCCAGCTGTGGTCCCAGTGAATGGGTAGTGGCAGTGGGGGAGGGGAGAGGACAGCAGGTTTAAGCTCAGTAGGCCCAATGACTTAAGCAGCCTCTGCCGTTTCCCTTCCCTCCCTCACTTTCTGCCACCAGCAATAAAACAAGCATTGACACCCCCAAATCACACATGGAGAGGGAAGAGGCAGGCAAGAGCCAGGAGGGAGGAGGCTGGGGGCACAGCAGCAAAGTATGCCTGGCCCTCAGAGAGAGGGGAAAGATTGCACACTGTAGGGTGGGTGGCAACCCCAGAGTAATGTGTGCCCTGAAAGCCCACCTAGGCAGCCTCTGATTCGATTGCTTTTTTTCTGTGTATCTCAGTGGGATGAGTCCCTTTCCCCCCATCAGTCCACCTCATGGCTTTCTTGTGGAGGAGGGGGGCTTTGGCGGAGGCCCTTTTCCGCCAATCAAAATATTTGTTGCGGAAGCTACCGTTTGCCACAGAATAGCACTAGCATCTTTTATCAGGAAGCACTTTGCTGTGGCACTCATTTACTGAGTATTTATTTATTATTTATATATTTGATTTGATTTTTATCCCGCCCTCCCCACAAACGGGCTCAGGGCAGGTTACCACCCTCCCCACGAACGGGCTCAGGGCAGGTTAAAGTCACACAGTCTCAGCAACAGGAGTTAAATAATTAAAACAATAATTTTAAAACAATAATATAAACATCAATTAAACTTCATGTTGCTATACTCAGTTTAGGCTAGTCGTGGAGCAAGCACTTTCATTTGGGGAGGCCGAAGATGGATGTATAGGTTGAAGGAAATGTTCATCTTCGGTCTTCCGTGCAGTCCCACATTGGGACTGCGCATGAGCAAGCCTGCTGCAGAAAGATTTTCCCCCTCACTTAAAATTCTACTAGGGGATGCTGAACCCTCCCTCAGTGCCGTTGAGACTGTTTCCTGCCCAAACGGGTCATTTCCTGCAGGAGCGCACAGGAGTGGAGCTCCGGCAGTAAGGAGCCCAGGGGGCAGGCACATGCAACAAGCCCCGCCCCCTGCTCCCAGCAGCCCTCAGTTGGGCCACGAGGAGCAAGAAGCAGCCAGGTAAGTTGCAGAGGCCCCCCACCCCAACACACCTTCAGGTACAAGCTCTCCCTCCTCTGTGAGGGCAGATCTGCACGTCCCCCCCCCCCCAACAGCCAAGTCCAGTGGAGCCTGAGTGGTGGATGTTGCCTTCTGGCACACGTCTGGTGATGTCAGGGGTGTGTGGCATATGCAAATAAATTATGCTAATAAGTTATGCTAATGAGCTCCTGCGCCTCTTTTTCTACAAAATGACCCCTGCCAAAACGGTCACGTGATCTGAGTGAGGAGCGCCCCTTCCCTCAGTTCCTTCTTCGCCACCGACAAAGTAGGTTCATCCTAGCATCCCTCATAGTTATTCAGCATTTTTTCCTTCAGAATTTCTTCTACAGTCCACTCAGTGATGACAGTGAATTTCAGAGCTTCCTATCAGGCGTTCACCCAGCTTCACCCTATACCCATCTAGAAGCCACAGAAAAGACTAAAAGCTGCCCTGACCTGGATAGCCCAGGCAAACCTGATCTCATCAGATCTCAGAAGCTAAGCAGGGTCGACTGTGGTTAGTACTTGGATGGGAGACTTCCTTGGAATACCAAGTCAGGAGGACAGAGGCAGGCTATTTGGCCACCTCTCTGAATATCCTTCAGGCCCCCAGTATGATCAGTCACCAGAGGTCAAGGTGACTTCCAGGTGTAGACACACGCACACACACAAATACACAAAAAAAAGACTAAAAGTTTTGCAGCATCCAGAAGCACCGTCAACCTGGTTGTGCATGTGCAGCAGTGAAGGGATCTATTCATGTGAAGGCAAAGATTCTCCATCTTCGCGTTTTAACTGTGGCATGGGTCATTGCCTAGTTTTCCATGCCGTTTCACTCATTCGTGATTTTAGAGTTAGGGCAGTATATTTCGCCACTTCTTTATTTCCAGTGTCCTTGCTCTTCATTTGGGCTTTCTCATAGTTTTATCTGCATCATGTACTGTACATAAATGCTTTCTACAGCTGAACAGTTCCTTTCTCCCAACACAGATAAAACATAATTGTAGCCTGACATTAAACTACAGTGAAACACTATAGTCCTTATAGTAAATCTTGAATTTTTATTGCAGATGAACCGTGGAAACTGCTTAAACAGTGTCTGGAATGCCTCTCATGGTTATAGCTTTTCTCTTACCCACAGTAGTCGCTTATAAGTAGGCAAATAGATTAGCCCAATCTGTATTTATTGTGTAATAATTCCTTTTCTTACATCATGGCAAAAAAAAAAATCCTAGCTGCCCTGTATATTATAAATATTACTTTACTAGTCAAAGTGCAGCAAAATTAGTAGTCTGCAGTGATACATGTTTCTTTTGTCGCAGTCAACGGATAGCATTGAAAATTCATTATCTGATGATCTATAATGCATTAGCCTTCCTATATCTAACGACATAAAAACTATGCTGACGGTTGAAATTCCAAACAGCACCATCCCCGCCAGACGGGAAGAAAGCGTTAATTCTGACCTTTTCTGTTTTGTTTTGTTAAATTATGTATCCAGGGTGAATTTGTTTGGTGAAACAACAAAGGTTTATTCCTCGTGTATTGTTCATCTCTGTTTTTTCTTTCTTTCTTTCCAGATCAATGCTAATGACAGCCTGTGACCTTGGAGCTGCAACCAAACCGTGGGAGATTTCAAGACAGGCAAGTCATGATTAATAGCAGGGCAAGGAAAAGGAGGTACTGATGCAACGCTTTTCCCAGGAACCTGCCATGCTAAGGGACCGGATCTGCAATCAATTTACAACAGTGTTGCTGCATTTAAAAAGACCACGGGTTTTCTGCTAGGCATGGTTTATTGCCCAATCTTTTTGTTTGTTTGTTTGTTTACTTAGTTGCATTGACTAATATTGAAGCATCAGAAGAATATCTGATTTTATAAGCACAACCCTATGATTATCTCGTCTACCTGTTATCAAACCGTGGTGTTTAAAGGAAATTGAGAGACCTTGGGTTTTTATTTTTTTAATTTATGGTCAGCTCCCTCTTACCAAGCAAAACCTACCCTGGACCCTTAGAAGTGATCTCTCAAATGCTTGGTTTGAAATTGTTTCTTTCTGGAATCCCTTTGCCAGCCATAATAATAATCATAAGCACTGGCCTAAGGGCTATTCCTGCCCAGAAGGGTCCTGTTAAACCTCTGGGGGAACATCCCATTACACATCTGCAGGGCCTTCCTCTCTCCCCTTTATAAAGTCCAAACTAGTTTTCCACTCAAAGGAAGCTGTTATTTAATGAATACTTCCTGAAATCCTCATTGATTGCTAAATATAATAATACAGATAATTATAATATCAAATAATAAATACAGGATATCTTTGTGCTAGAATATCTGTGGCTGCGCATGGTTGCCACATTCTTCTTTCAAGAGTTCCCTCTTTTTTCTCCCTCCTTCTTCATGGTGTTAAAAATCTTCTCCATCAGTGATCAGGAGTTATTTATTAAATCCCTCCCCCCTTCCTTCCTTCCTTCCTTCCTTCCTTCCTTCCTTCCTTCCTTCCTTCCTTCCTTCCTTCCTTCCTATGCTGCCCTTCCACCCAATCAAGATCCCCAAGGCAGTGTACACAAAAACATTTGAACAGTTAAAAGCAACATTTAAAATGATAAACTAATTCCAGGCTGTGATCACACACACACTAAATAATCCATTTTCAATCCACTTTCAATGTACTTTTCAATTGGATTTTGCCAGTTCACACAGAAAAATCCAGTTGGAAAGTGGATTGAAAATGGATTATTTAGTGTGTGTGATCACAGCCCAAGGGCAACACGTAAGCATACAGAACCAGGTAGGGAGGAGGCCAATAACCATAACAGCCAATAAACAAAACAGAAGAAGCCACCAATAGAGGGAGACAGAGGAATCTCCCAGGGGTGAGAGTTCCAAAATTTTGTTGGAACAACTGAGAAAGTCACTCTTTAGGCCCTTCCTTCACTGCCTTTCTGTGAAGAAACGTGCTGAAGGCAGCTCGGAAAAAATAAAACTGGGAAAACGCAACATAGTCATTAAGAGATCTGAAGCCCTGCATTTCTGAAGCCAGAAAAAATTGCACACAGCACAGCCCAATATGGCTGCCATGTGAAAACAGCTTTGGAGTGGCCCCAGATCCCATGCAGTGAGCTTTTCATACATAGCAATCTACCCGTTGTGGTTTTCCTCAGTGCTCCTACCATTAGGAAGGCTTTACAGCAACATGAAAACAAATGGCATCGGAAGGGCCTATCTGTGTGGTGACCGTCTGTGCACGAAAGGGCTGATTGCAACATGGGCAGCGGTATCCTAAGAAGCAGCACTTACACCTGGGGCCTCCAAACCATGAAGAACGCTTTGGAAGCAGGCTGCTTCTTTCTAGAGGCCTCTGACACTTCACACATTGCTTTAGTAAAGCTAGATAGGTTTGCCCACATGGAACCAGAGTAACAGTTCCTTTCCACATCTTTCCCACATCAGGTCCTTGCCTTCACCTTGGCTTCTTAACTGCATGGTTTCCCCTCCTCCCTTACACAGGGTCTTTGGCAGGTAGGTAGTTGCTCTCGCCTTTTTTCAACCTTCTTCAAGTTTTTCCTGTGTTTTTTCAAACCACAGCAAAAGTGGCCTGAAAAAAGCATGGGGAAAACTTGAAAAACCAGGACAGCAACAACATGCAAGAAAGACCAATGCAGCTAAGAAGCCAAGGTGAAAAAAAACCAGGTGTGGAGAAGCCCACCATGAGCCATTAAGGGCACAGGCTAGCCGGATCTCATCACATTTCAGAAGCTAAGCAAGGTTGGCCCTGGTCAGTATTTGGATGGGAGACCACCAAGGAATACCGGGGTTTCCATGGAGAGGCAGGCGATGGCAAACCACTTCTGAATGTCTCTTGCCATGAAAACCTTGTGGGGTCGCTATAAGTCAGCTGCAACTTGTCCGCAAGAGAGAGACAAACTTGAACTGTCTTGAGCCCAGAGGGAAGGCAGGATGTAATTATTTTTAATTAATAAATAAATGGGGCTTCTATTCCCATTTCAGTTCCCATGAATGGATTCCCATGAAAAGTATGGTGTGTATACAGCGTGGAAGGACTCAGGAAATGAATTTTGGCATGTGTTAAGAGATTTACAAACTGCAGTCAATAGTATAGTCTTTACTTTATGTCACCGTTTGTGGAAGGCACGTTAAGGAGTTACGGCAAGAGCAGGAGGAAATACGTTGGGCTGCGTGTCAGATTGCCGTGGTTCAGGCCAAAGGGCAACAGAAGTAGGCCCAAGGACCCATGGTGTGGAAGACCCATGACTGGATCTCCTGACGTGTGATGCCCACATAAAGTGGACACAAGAGGAACCTGTACAGACCAGCGCTGTAGAAGAGCAGGGCAGTATTCCTCCGTGCCATTTTTCCTCAGTCAGAAATGCCACTCCGAGTGCTTCACAGTAGCCTGTTTTTTTTCCGTGCGCGTGCTTTTCAGTCAGGGAAACAACGTGAGGAAGGTGTACTTGTGATCCCCCTGCAGCTAATTTTTACAGCTCAATCACGTGTTGAGAGACCTGGCCACAGATCTCAATTCAAGCATAGTTTGGCCATATGCTAAAGAAGTTAAACAGATCCCAGATGCTTATAGAGGCTTATGTGCTGGTAACGCTTGGAGTGAACTGTGAACAGAAAAGGGGAATAAACTTAAGCCTGAAACCTAGGATCAAAAACCTAAAAAGGTAAGCCAAACAGAGTAGAGGGCCAACAATTAAATTTAATTCTTTTCAAATAAATACACGTATGTTTATATATTATGTGTATATATTAATTGTTGGCCCTCTACTCAGTTTTAGGTTCTTAACGCTTGGAGTGAGCCAAAGAATATAATTAGAAAAGGCTCCTTTCTGGGTACAGAGTGGCTTTGATCTAGACTAGTTTACCTCTAGATGCCCTGCCTAGAATAGAGCTTTCCTGGCATTCCTTAAGACAGTGATGGCGAACCTTTTAGAGACCAAGTGCCCAAACTGCGACCCAAAACCCACTTATTTATCACAAAGTGCCAACACGACAATTTAACCTTAATACTGAGGTTTTACTTTAGAAAAAACAACCCATACATTAACTTAAGATGATCCAAACAAATTAAGGAAAGCAATCCCAAATGCTTTCATTTACTTAAAATTATTTGGCAGAGAATTCGACACTTTTATGATGGTCTGGCCTTGGCTGGGGCGATGGCACGCGTGCCCACAGAGAGGGCTCTGAGTGCCACCTCTGGCACCCGTGCCATAGGTTCGCCACCACTGCCTTAAGAGCTTCTGAAACAAAGTTCAAAATGATTTCAGAGTGTGCTCTAGAGGTTGATCAAACATGTCGATTTAGGGCTGTGGCTCTGATCCCACAAGGATTCCAAGCAACAGGCGATCTGCAATCAGATGGGTGGCTTTAAGCTCCGTGTGTAATCTGTCAGAAAATGCATCACTCTTAATAAACAGTAGGAAACTTAGCTGATGATTTAATACGTGTTTTAGGTTGCTGAACTGGTAACGAGCGAGTTCTTCGAACAAGGAGACAGAGAGAGGTCCGAGCTCAAGCTCACGCCTTCTGTAAGTTGATCACCAGTTTGGAAGAGTACCTGTTATTTTAGAACAACAGGATCCTTACTTAGAATAAGAAAACAGCCTAAGAAACATTCCGGCTCGCTGGGTTTTATTGCTGTATTTTGAGAAAGACCTATAAATCTTTAATATTTAAAGAGAAAGGGGTACGGTTATTTTGTGACTGCTTTAATTCAAGGGACGTCTGGTTTGCATAAAAATCCACTTGAATAAGCGAAAAGATAAAGAACAGATGAAATAAAAAATTTCCCGTGCAGTACAAATCCGTGTCAGAAATGTATTGAGGCATATGTTTTATGTGGTGTGAAGTTTATCTCGATTCCTTTGACAGCATGGGGACGAGCTTGTGTGGCTTTCCCTGTTGCTGCTGCAGCTGCTGTTATAGCACAACAACAATGAGGCTTCCATAGGGTAGGTTTCCCTGCCCCAGTGCCCCATCAGCAGCCGTATCTCCCTCCCTACCAGGACCTTTGCAGGGCTTTTTTAAAAATGACTATTGAATAATAATAAGAAGAAGAGATTGGATTTATACTCCACCATTCACTACACAAAGGTGTCTCAGAGCGGCTTACAAACCCCTTTCCCTTCCCCTCCCCACAACAGACACCCTGTGAGGTAGGTGGGGCTGAGAGAGCTCTGACAGAAACTGCTCTTTCAAGAACAGCTTGTCCAAGGTCATCCAGCAGGTGCAAGTGGAGGAGTGGGGAATCAAACCTGGTTCTCCCAGATTAGAGTCCGCACACTTAACCACTGCACCAAATTTGAAAGTAAAGAGCCCAGGGGATGGGCACATGCAACAAGCCCTGTCCTCTGCTCCCAGCAGCCCCAGGCCACGAGGAGCACAAGGATCTGCACGTCCCCCCCCCCACCAGCTAGCACTCCAAAACAGTCGAGTGGAGCCTGAGGAGTGGGTGTTGCCTTCTGACACACTTCCGGTGATGTCAGGGTGTGTGCCTTATGCAAATAAATTATGCTAATGAGTTATGCTAATGAGCTCCTGCACCTCTTTTTCTACGAAATGACCCCTGGTGTTATATCATCATGATGTTTTTTAAAAAGTAAGTTATCTCCTTTTGTTGAAGAGATATATGGGGAAAGGGATGTCTCAGCAATGACAAATGCTAGAGACGTTTTTAAAAAATGAACCTGGGAATTCAAAAGAAGTAGTAAATAGGTTGTTATAACATCATAAGGAGAGCCAGTCTGGTGTGGTGGTTAGGAGCATGGACTCTAAACAGGGAGAACTGCGTTTGATTCCCCACTCCTCCGCATGCAGCTGCTGGTGGGACCTTGGGTCTGTTACAAGTTCTCTCAGAGCTGTTCTCCCATGAGCAGTTCTCGAAAGAGCTCTCTCAGCCCCACCTACCTCACAGGGTGTCTCTCGTGGAGCGGGGAGGGGAAGGGGAAGGGAAAGGAGATTGTAAACCACTCTGAGACTCCTTCAAGTAGTGAAGGGCATGGTATAAATCCAATCTCTTTTCTTCTTCGTCTAACACTATAGCAATCTAAGCCATTGCCAACGTTTATTTAAAAAGCTCCAAAAGCTGTGCAGGGGCCCAAGGGGAAATGGTGGTTGTGGGAGGCTGAAAAGGCGGGACCTGCACAAATGTGCACCTTTCTATCCACATGCACTTTGCCTGCTGGATTAGGAGACCTAAAAGTTAGCGGTATCTTTGAAACTTGTACACCAGCCCTGTGAAGTTCAAGTGCTACTGTGCTGTTCCATGACCACCCAGTGCTCCAAGCAGCAATGTCATGTTGATTGTCTGCTGGAGCTCCTTCAGGGCAGAGGGAAGAGGTAGGCAGGGTGGGGTGAGTACACTTGAGGGAAGAGGTAGGCAGGGTGGGGTGAGGAGTACACCTCTTTATAATCTGCCTTCCGTCCCCGCACTTGAATGCTAACCATACGGTATGTTTGTTTGACGTTAAGGAATTACAAGGTATAACAGTCCAATAAATTACACTTACAAATCCCATAAACAGGGCCTTAGAATAAATGGTTTATTTTTCATCCTAGACAAAAGATGGGGAAGTGTGTGTAAAGATTGATTATGGTTTTCGAAGCGTTCAGTTTGTAACAATTTGATACTGGGTCCATAGTGTTGGATGAAGCAGCATCTATAAAATACTCTAGAGTAATAAAACATGACATATTTCTCCTCTCCCCCCTCCTTGCTCAATTCAGGCTATTTTTGATCGGAACAGGAAAGATGAACTGCCTCGATTGCAGCTGGAGTGGATTGATAGCATCTGCATGCCTCTCTATCAGGTAATTTTTACTTACTGCTGCTGCAGAGTTCGTGGGACTCGGGCTGGCCCTGCCTCTCTGCAGAAAGGAGATTATGCAACAGCTTTGCAGGAGCTTTCAATCTTGAGAGCTGTGCGGCGTCTCGCGGACTCACTCACTTCACTCTTCCCTCATAGGGCATAAACAACACAGGGCAGAGAACGATGCCAGGGCACTCATAACCAAGGGAAACGAACGAGCGCCTATTGGCCAAGCCCAGTATCCTCTTCATTTATCAATGCATACTTCGTTTTGTCTGCCATGAGGGAAGAGAAATAAAATAACAAATACTTCCTCCCCTTCCCCATTCACTCTGCAGTTTTCATGCTTCCAGGGTCTTTTGAACAGACACATTGACTGCGGTCCAAAGGATCCCAGGTCCACAGCTGGTTTTTGGTTGTTTGTTTAAAAAGTAACTCCACCCATCCCATTCTGAAAGCCGCTTCTGAAACTTGGTAAGTAAGCAAGTGGCTGTCTGAGATACCTCTCCAATACTTCACAGGAGAACACTTATTCAAATCAGGATAGCAAAGCCTGTTCATATAGATAACAGGACTCGTGTATCAGGGGTTGTACTCCCTAGTACAGGGGGTCCCCAACATGGTGCCCACGGGCGCCATAGTGCCTGCTGACACCTTTTCTGATACCCACCAAGTGTTTTTAGAAAGTGGGTGGGGCTTTTGCCCAGCAAGTTTTCTGATTGGCTGTTATAGATTTGATGGGCTGTGCAGTATTTTAAAAACATTGCTTTGGCAGCAGCTGCCAACACAGCACATGGATCTTCATTGCGCGACTGAAGGTAAGTTCCAGCAGCCATTCGGCGGCTGGTTGGGCCTCGTGTGGCAGCTGTTTTGTGTGTGTGGCCACCATGCCATATTAGAATTCCGAAAGTGCCCACAGGCTCAAAAGTGTTGGGGACCCCTGCCCCAGTAGTTCTACCAAGGAGAAAGTGTTATGGTCACCCCTTGATAGCTGCCTATCTAAGACAAAATGCAGTGGTTCTGCAAACAAGCAAGACCGTCCCAGGTGATTGCTACAGCTTAGCTCTTGCAGGGAAACAGATGCCGCTTGAGACAAGCACTGCTAAAACTTGATTGCCCTGAGCCAGGGTTCTCGGTACTCTGCCATCCACAAGAACTGCTCGCTCCAGTTCAACAGGTGTGGGAAGCTGTCCCTTTCCACGGAAATGAAGAGCATAGTGTGGGAGGAAAGGGCTCCATGCACCAGGATAGAAATGAGATCGTTTTAAGTTGCATCTAAGACATTAATCCGATTACCATTAGTTCCCTAGGCCTGTGCACTTGTTACTTGATCAGAAGAACAAATAATGAGACTAGGCAGGCAGGTGGTGTGTCTATAGGTAGCTGAATGAGTCCAAAGCAAAATCCAAAGACATTAGTGCATAATGCATACCCAGAGATGGGGCAGACGGGACTCACCGCTCCTGACATCTCCACACACTCACTGTTTATGCTAGCACTCCACCATGCTCCCAGCTACACGCAGTGCCCAGAGCCACTGGGGAAAGTGCTGCAGGCAGTGGTGAGCATAGGCGGTGGGGGCGCTCACAAGCAGGCAGGGGAAGGGGGACGCACATGCAAGTGAGAGGCACGTAGGTGGGGGGAAGGGAAGGAGGGTGTGCGGGAGAACTGGTGGTGGGTAGAAGAGGGGAGGGGGCCCCTCAAAACGTGGAACCAGCCCTGCCTTTTAGTAGGTAAGGTAAAGGTTTCCCTTGCTCAAAAGCCAGTTGAATCCGACTCTAGGGGGCGGTGCTCATCTCCATTCCCAAGCCGAAGAGCCAGCACTGTCCAAAGAGTTCTCCGTGGTCATGTGGCCGGCATGATTAAATGCTGAGGCGCACGGAACACTGTCACCTTCCCACCGAAGCGATACCTATTTATCTACTTGCAATTTCTTGCTTTCAAACTGCTAGGTTGGCAGGAGCTGGGGCCAGAGATGGGAGCTTACTCCGTCACGCGGCACTAGGGTCTCGAACACAGGCCTTCGAGTTCTCAAAAAAAGCTTCTTTAGACCAGTTGTTTAAAAAGAAAGGCAGGGAACGAGAACAGTATGTTTCAAACGCCTTGTCTTGCCAGCATCCTTGTGTGAAATGCAGTTAGGTACTCATTGGCAATAACACTGCACTCTAGATTGATGGGGAGTAGTAGGAAGGGTTTCGACTTTACTCCCCTGTTCAGGGATATCTGCAGTCCAATGTAATCATCTGGCAAACTTGCAAACGATTCCGAAACCAGTAAACATCCGCCATTTAAATGATTTCTTATAGGCATCTCTTCTAATTAGTTAAAACTACTCTCACCTTCTGGATGAAGGAAGACATTAGAAGGGGGAGAAAGTTTGTAAAAAGATAAGCAACAAATGAAGACAGAAGTTTTGTGTTTGTTGGAGCTGGCGTTTTCAACCAGCAAGGGCTACAGAATCATCGAAGGAGGGCAAAGAATCATCAGGGCATTCTCTGTGTGAGAAGGAGAGGTCTGAAACACAAAGAGCATCACTCCGCTCCCTGCTAGCAGGAGTTCCCTGGGGAAGAGAGGCACATCTGAATTCCTTTTTTTTTTTTTTTTTTAATCCCCTGCTGTCTTTGTGTCGTGCTGTGCAACTATTACCCTGCCGCTCAGCGGCTTTCTTTCTTTTTTTTTTATAAAGGCATCGTCAAAAACCTGAAGTTAATGCCACACCAGCCTAAGGGGTAAACAGAGAACTTGATGTCACAGTATCACACTGAGTGAGGCACTCTCTGGAATATAAAGCTGAGTTTTAATTTCCAGTACAGCCATTGCTCCAATGATGCGTGGAGACACTGTAAATCCCATTTACACATGGTTAAGAAACCTAAGTTAGGGCTTCATGCTCTACAAATATTTCAGGTTCTGGGTTTCTTCCCCTCCATATACTTTTTTTTTTTAATGGCGATAAATTGTCCAGAAGATCACGCAATGTAGAAAATGTGGTTCACAGAGACAGTTCTATCAGCAGGGCATAGGCTTGTTCAGAATTTGGCTTCCTCCTTTATTTCCATCTTTCCTTCCCTTTGACCTGATTGTAGAGAAATGTTTGGATACAGAGACCATAAAGCATCTCTGGCCCCTTTCCTTTTTACTTTGCTATCGGACACCAGTCTTGTTTAGATGCTCACTTGTAGTCCTTGTCTACCCTGTTAGGGCACCCTACAAGAAACACAGGGCTGCCATAGAAAAATGGCATCTCCGTGTCACATTCTCCTCTTGGACCAGGCACACTCTGGTTTCTATAACTACAGTATGGATTCCTGGATTTTTCAGTCTATATCTGTCAGGACCCACAGCTAAACAACGAAGTACACGCTTTCAGGAAGGTTTTACTTTTATTGAAAAGCCATAGATGCGATAACAGGAACACTGTTAGGAATGGCGGGCTACCTGTGCGCATAATAGAATATAGGGCATTTGTATGCACCCCCCCTAGCAATAACCAATTAGGTGGGCTCCCGCGCATGGGAGACTGCAGGACTCTCTAACGGTTGCGAAGCTGGGAACGGAGAAGCTCCCACGGACGATAGACACCACATTCTCCACCAGTACAACATCAAAGATAAGCGTTGCAGCTCTGAAGCAATTAAGCGCATGGGAAGGAATGCAAAGCAATTAGAAAACATCTCCACACTCATGGCAGCGTAGCTGACAATATCATGAGAATGACCCTGACATGGATAGCCCAGGCTAGCCCGATCTCGGAAGCTAAGCAGGTTTAGCCCTGCTTAGTGCTTGGACAGGAGACCACCAAGGAAGTCCAGGGTTGTGATGCAGAGGCAGGCCGTGGCCAACCGTCTCTTGCCCTGAAAACCCTAGGGGGTTGCCATAGCTTGGCTGTGACTTGATGGCAAAAAAACCCAAAACCACGAGTGAGAAGAAATCAAAACCAGTACTGACTGGCCGGTTCTTTGGGTTTTTAGCTGAGTATTTTGTGTGTTGTTTGTGTGTGTGTGTGCGTGCATGCACATGTGCACTTTGAAGTCATGGTTGATTTCTGGTGACCCCTAGTGGGGCTTGGAGGTTTCAGAGAGGTGGCTTACTATTGCCCGCCTCTGCATCTCAGTCCTGGTATTCCTTGGAGAGGTCTCCCTTCCAAGCATTTGCCAGGGTCAGCTCTGCTTAGCTGACAAGATATAACGAGATCGGGCTTGTCTGGGCCATCCAGGCCAGGGCCTGACAGAATATTTCTAGAAACCTGGCACCTTGTGCCAAGCTCTCTCCTAGCTCCGCATGATGTATAGTAAAACCCTATATACCAATGTTATCTTGTTTTGTGTTTTACTAACTGGTAGGAGTGGAGGAATGAACAACATAACGATGTCTTACGTGAGGTAAGTTACATGGTAGTACAGGGGGAGGGGGATAGACGCAGTGCCATTATGCTTATAAAAGAAACGTACACAATTTGCTTTTAAATTAGTAGGTCCCAGTTGTATATAACATGGTTAGTTTGTCTTGACTTGTTCCTAATTCAAGCTGGCAGTTCTCACCCCACGTTTTTGTGTGTGTGTGTGCAGAAGCTTACTGCTCGATTACTTTGTTTTCTAAGTATGTCAGCCAGTTTTTTTAAAAAGAAATCATTGTGTTGTGAGGCTGCTAAAACTGAAATAATGTCAATTAGTAGTGCCTCAATTAGTATAGATCATTTATTCAACAAGCATTGCTATAAAAATTCATCATTGAGTACAAAATTTGTTATTGAGTACAAAATAGGTGTGTGTGTATGTGCAGCTGCAGGAGTGACAAAGCATTCATTCTGATGTCCTCAGGTATATAATATTCCAAAACACTAACGCAGGAGTGATTTCTCACTCTGAATATTAATTGCTCTGTTCTCTGCTTGTTTAGTCTGGTCATTGGCTTCTGTTGCTGAAAGAACCTTGTTTACTGTAGATATTGGAAGCTGCTGCTTTATGTCACTTTGGGGGATTATCTGTGTGTAGTGTTTTTGTGCTTCAGCTGTGAGTGTATAACAGATGAATATTTATGCCTCTCCACAATCTGTATAGAACATTAACTTGGCTCGGTAGAAGGTGCCAGATCAGTCTGCGTATACGGAGGCCAAACTAAACTCTTGGTTGCCAACTTAGGTATGGGGACCAACAGCACTGCTGCAGAGTTTTCAGGGGGAAGCCGCAGGTGGGAGGGGATGCTTAACTCTTGCACCAGCTTTTCTGCTACAGCGCCCCCCCCCCAGGAAACACATATTTGGAACCCCAACATGGGTTGAGGAGGATGTAAAGAGAACGTGATGAACGAGGGATGGCTTCAAGCACCTATTGCTCTCCCACCTATTGCTTCGGGGCTACAAATCGTGCCCTCCACCGCTTTGTACTTGCTTATGCTCTAAAGAGTACAGATTTAAAGGGAGCGGATTTGCACATAGTCTTAGAACCATTCTTATAGCTTTTTTTTTATTTCCCCAAATTTAATCGGAAACAAAGGCTTCAGACACAAGGGGAGGCTTCAGATGGGAAAAGCAGAGTCTTTTATGAAAGGTTGTGGCAAACAACGTGAACGCTGGAGGATTCCACTGGCACCAAAGAGGCTAAGAGAATCCCAGTGTATTCCCACTGCATTGTTAAAGAGAGAGGGCAGCCTCGCGAGGCAGAAGAATACCGAGGTCAGAGGCCGTGCACTCTGCTCCCATCTGCAGCAGAAACTTAAGCAGTCAGTCAGTGACGGGTGACAGCAGCGGCTTTAAATGTAAAGGATGTGCTTTTTTGTGAACGAGACAAGCCAAGAGCATCTTTGGCCCTGTGAGAGCTCTGCTCTCTCTCTCTCTTTTTCTCTTTGGTATCCCAGATGGGATGCTCCTTTCAAGCAGCTGAAAGGGGTCTTCTGAGCTTGGAGTCCTGCAAAAATACAGCACAAAGAATAAAGGCATTGCTTTGCTTCACCCAGGCCTCCCAAGGGAAGGTTAAATATCTCTCTGTATGATTTTTTTTGTACTTCATACAGAGTAACCGGGAGGGAAAATTAAGTTACCTTGATACAGTATTTTATCATATACTGTACTGTTTTTTTAAAAAAAGAAGCAGAAAGGATAATGCTGTCAGCCTCCAACAAGAATATTCTGATTTCCTGTCTAGGCTTTTTGCTATTAAGCAATAGAAGATGTCAGACCCCACTCTGGGGTGCTGCTTACAAGATCCCTATAGTTGCAACACACTTATCTGAGCAATACCGAATATTGTCACGGGTTTGGGTTGGTCTCATTTACATGATTATTTCCGTGTTACAGATGTTAGGCAACCAACATGCAGGAATGGGTCTTGCGATTCCATCACCCACATATACATATTTAATAAACGTTATTAACGTCTCTCCAGGTGGCTTACAAATAAAAACAGTATGTTGGGGAAACGGTCTCACACGCCCTATTTCTGCCCGAATGGGAGCTGGGAAAGTCCGTGGCCATCCTGTGTCTCTGCCCAGCAAGGCTCCACTTTCCCTGACTTACTTCTGAAGAAGTGTGCTTTGCGCACGAAAGCTTACATGTCGAATAAAACTTTGTTCTGCTGCTTCAGACCAACACGGCTACCCACCTGAATTTTACGTCTCCCTGGGTATTTTTCCTATCACCACAGACAGTGAACTAGGGGGTAATTTCTGCCTGAGTAGTCTGGACCCCGGCCTCCTCTGCCCGTTGCTGTTTAAAGGCTCTGCCTCGTTTACATATCTTCCACTTGGCTTTTGTGAGCGACAGTGGGGACTAACAGGCATAGTTGCACACTCTGGGAATAAAGGGATCGACTGCTGCCCCCACCCCATAATTCTTGATAAGTGTGACTGAATTGGGCTTAGTGTGGGTATAGAGATAAGATTACTTGCATTTAAAGCATAAAGATGTTTAATAAGAACATATATAGCATACACAAGTCTGTGAACACATCAGTCTAACCAAGATTATTTTTTTTAAAGGGTAAACCCTAACTCCATGCATACCCTAACTGGACACCCAATGTGGTGTAGTAGTTAGAGTGTCTGACCTCCAGGATCTAGGAGACCCAGGTTCGATCCCCATATCTGCCATGGAAATTCAGTGGATGACCTTGGGCCAATCACATGCTTTCAGCCTAACCTATATCACAAGGTTGTTATGAGGATAAAATGGAGCAGAGGAGAATGATGTAAGCCATTTTGAGTCCTCCCTGGGGAGAAAAGTAGGGTATAAATGAATTAAATAAATAACTGATGTTAAAGTAGGATAGAGTATAAATTCTTAGAGTTGCAAGCATTTGGAAACCATCCATTAACTGGGTTCTCACTCTTTGAAGCTTCCCCTCTTCCTTTTTTTCTAGCAACATGTGCTCCAGATGAAGTGGGCAAGGAACCCACTTTAGGATGGCTTGTATTGAAATGGAGGATGGGTTATTAAATAATAATGAATTGTCACAGCCAGATATTTGACTGGTAGATGGTGTTTTGCAATTCAAGTTCTCTAGCTAAGTTCTTGAGAACTACACATGTATCTTTTCAGGATTCCTACTGTTCTTCTGAATTCCGTAGCTGAGCTGGTGTTATTTGTTCAATGCCCAGAATGTCCAGATATTTCTTGAGACTTCTAGGCACTGCTCCAGGGACTCCAATGACAACTGGCACAATGGTCACCTTCTTCTTCACCCAGAGATGCTCTATCTCTATTTGTAGGTTTTGTTATTTTGTGATCTCCTATTCTTTCTTTTCTATTCTGCTTTCTCCTGAGATTGCAGTGTTAGTGATCCAAATTCTGTTTCTCATTTGTTTTATAGTTGTGATATCAGGGGTGTTATGCTCCACGTGTTTGTTTGTTGATCTGTATGTAATTGGAAGTCCCAAATAATCTTTTTAAATGATCTTGTCTGGGTTGCGCTCCCATGAATTTCTGACTGATGGTAAGCCATGCTTCTTGCAAAGATTCCAGTACAACATAGCTGCAACTCTATTGTGACATTCTTTATAGTCAGTTTGAGAAGTATTGTCATTGTCATCATAATCATTGACATTGCAATCCCGGGAGACAGCAGAATAGAAAACAAGGAGATGATCATGAAATACCAAAACCTACTAATAGTTAGCACACCTCTGGACATTCCAGGTGTCAATGGTCTCCCTCTCCCTCTCTCTCTTATTTTTACTATACCTACTAACAATCTTAGCTTCTGGAATCTGACTGACAGTTCCAATCAAGGCATACAACTTTGACACATCAGGGACGTATGTGTACTGGCTTGCAGGCAGTATCAGATGCCAGAAGTCAGACAAAACAGAGTTGTTCAGTCCAAGGTCAGAGGTCGCGAAGTCAGGAAAGGCAGAATTGGTTGCTTAGTTTCTGTTGTATGCCTAACAGCCTCTCGGCTGGTTTTGTACCCCCCACGCCTGAGAGTCACACTTGCAACCAGTTGCTCAGAAGCAATCCTGCAACAACTCAATTTCATTATCGGCAAGCAACCGGCTTACAGCCAGGAGGGGTGCACTTTGCCATCTTGTCGGTAGCTCTGTTCTCATCCTCCGTCTGTGGCGCTCTAAGAGTGTAGGTGATACTGTTGGGCTGGAAATAGCTGATTGAGGTTCACTGGATGAAACAGAGCTGGAGGGTGTCAGTGGTTCTGCATCAGCTGTTGGCTGTGAGTTCTGACAAGCCTGCAGCTCCTTTTCATGCTGGTCAGCTTCTGTTAACTCAAGGCTGGCTACATGGGGCTCCTCTTCTCCTGAGGAGTCCTCGCTGTCGCTGAGCCCTGGCTGACTCATGACAGTATGCTGCTACCAATGTCCTTAAAAATGTTTCCAAAACAAAAAAAAATGCTGCCCTGTTGCCTCAAGTTATTAACTTTTGCAAATTGTTCAAGGAAAAAAAACACACCAATCAAACTGTGTGAACTTGGGCCAGACATATATACTCTGTCTCTCAGCCTAACTTAACTCAACAGGATTGCTGAGAGGACACAGTGAAGGAGGAGAGAACCATCTACACTGTCCTGATCTTTGGGAGAAGGGTGAAATAAAATGTGATAGAAGGAGTTCGTGGAAGTGATCTCTCCCCTTTCATCCTCCTGCACTCCCCCAAAGCTGCTCTAGAAGGACAAGGGGCCTTTGAGAAAAGACTGGGATATAGCACAGAAGGCTGGATCAAGAAGGGGGAATCAGCGGGAATTATTCCTCCATTGGTGGAAGAACTTGCAGAAGAGGGGAGTGATTTCTACCCATTTTCTTTCAAACTACAGCTTCCCCTCTGTGCATTCCATTGGGTTCTCTGAACTAGGTACTGCCAGGGAACCACAAGGAATAGCAGAGTGCTCAAAGGCTGTAATGCAGCAGAGCTGAGGCTAGGTGTGGCAACAGGCTTACAAAGTTACATGGAATCAGCAGTCGGTTCTAAAACTAATAAGTAACTTTTATTAAAGGAAATACATGCTTGAGAGTGCAGGTAAGAGATATTCTAACTTCATGGTGTTGGATGCTGGACACATGTCCAGCCTCCATGGTACAAGATGGAGATCAAACACCTTCTTTGTGTGTGCGAGAGAGAAGAGAGTGTGAGAGCAGAAGCAGAGGAAATTGCCCCTAAGAGGAGCATTCTACTTCAAAGGAAAGGATCAGAAGGCAGGAAGGAAAGGATGCTCTATGTGTCCTGACCTCTCTATCTGTCTAAACTCTTTGGTGCCATCTTCTCAAGTTTGAGACAGGAGCCCAGCGCAAAGTCCTCCACTTCTAACATGTTCCACTCTGTTTGCCAGAGTCCCCCAGTCCTCAAAATTAGCTTTTGGGGGAGGTAGAGGAAGGGGACAAGAGATACCTGTTCCATGAACACATCTCTCAGTCACAGTTCATAGGTCACCAGATATTATATTAACAGCCTGTGAAGACATTCTTTAAGATGGAACAAGTAGTGTAAGACAGCTCATGTGAGGAAGGCTCAACGATTTATCCATCTGTAAGAATGTAGAGCTGTGAGCTCTTTGAACAGTAAAGTGCTTTCCAAATAATACAACAGCCGTATTAGCGGAGCAGTATGCTTAACTGGGTAGAGAGGCAACAGTCCTGTGCATGTTAGAACTAAAGGAAAAGGACTGAGAAACTGGAAAATGTGGTTGGAAAGGGGAAACTAAATAAGGCAAAACTCCAGATTAGAAAGAGAAGGAAAGAAACCTGCAGCAAATGTGAAAGAAGATTAATGGATAATTTAACAGCTATTCAGTTTTCAAGAAAGACAAAGAACAAAGTGCATTGCATCAGAAAAGGGCTAGAAATGATGATGGATGGAATGGTTCCAGTAACGAGTCTGAAGAAACCAGAATTGCAACCTACATCTGGCTGGCCGAATTCCCAGCAGAGGGTAAATCTAAAGAACTAACTAAGGGGTAAGAGACTGATATAGACTGAAAAGATTTTCAGAATCTAATAGCAAGGCAGCAAGTATTGATTGCCATGTGGAAGAAATGCCGAAAGTAAATGGGGAAGAGGCATCTTGTGTTTATCACTGCTCATTTTGGTTATAGGAATAACAGCAGGTGGCTGAAACAAACTTAGGCCTATGGCTTGTGGTCAGATCCTTTATGCTAAGGCTACTCTGGAGTAGCTGTGTTATGAATTACATGGCACATTTATACCTGAAGCAAACTTTCCTACTTGCAGAGAACATGAATAGATCAGATTTTCCAATTTTATGGTGCTATAAGGAACAGGTAAGATATTTCCCTCACAGACACTACACTGGATTATTTGGATATATATTTCAACAGAAGCACCACCTTTCTACATTTTTTATCAGTATAACTTTTAGTAACGGGGGGAGTTGCCTTGACTCTGTGGCTTTGATATTTTTCCTCTCAAAATAGCTCTTGCACAATTTGTCTTGCTGTTGAGTTCCCTCCTCCTTTGGTGGTGGTGTGGCGATAAGTGCAGAGAGAGAGAGAGAGAGCCACAATTTGTCTTGCTGTTGAGTTCCCTCTTCCTTTGGTGGTGGTGTGGCAATAAGTGCAGGGAGAGAGAGAGAGAGAGAGGGAGATCATTTGGAAAAGAATGAATGGCATATCCTGCGCACCAGTTATTATTTAAGAACATAAGAACTGCCTATGCTGGATCATACCAAGGATATGGTTACTCAGCATGCTGTCTCCTCAGTGGCCAGAACCTGAAACTCCACTACAGTCCAGTAGGGGAAGGGGGTGCTTAGAACAGGTTATTTTTCTCTTGTCACGCCTAGCTCTCAAGAAGCAACAAACAAAACTGTTGACATCAACATGGGAGCAATGTACCCTTAAGGTGTTACTATCAAAAATTTCTAAAACATGTGATTTTAGGGCTAACTTACAAAAGTGCTTCTCATTTCAATTCTAATGACAATCAGTATGTTCAAGTATTACTGTCACCTCTGTTTTCCCCTGTCTGTACATGTCTTTGCTTGTTCCATTTGTCAGAGTTTGCTGTCTTTAAATATGCCAGGCATGTTTAGCACCTACCTCTGTATATATGCTTATCTACCTTTCTGTTTTATCTCTGTCACTTTTTAAAAAAGAGATCTATGGAGAGTCACCACCAAAGGCTCATAAATGCAGTCAGAAAATACACGCACAAGCCAATTTGGTGTCATACCATTATATAAGTGTGCAGAAAGGAAAGTGATGGAAAGTTCCATGGGGTTGTACACTAGCATTGCCATCCCAGATTATGATCCTCTTAGAATGGACAAAACTATTAGCATCATGTTTCCAGCAGGGCTAAGAGCTTACGAGGTGCTCAGTGGAAGTCAGAGGTGAGCCAGATTTGGAACACAGGACAACAAGAAGAATGAGGCCGCAGGGAGCATGTCTCTGGTAACAACCTGTTAGGGACCCAGCTAGACTCAAGCAATGTTCCCTCTAAGCTGTGGAGTCTTGTGAGCAAAAATTCTACTTTGTGAGCTGCTGGCCTTAAAGTTGTAAGCGAGCAATTTGGCTACTGCATAAATTAGTTTGCTCTGGAGCCATCCTTCCTGAGCAAAGACAGAAATCTGTGAGCCGGAGGCTAAAAAACTGTGAGCTAACTCACACTAACTCAGCTTAGATTTGGACTCAAGTACTGTAGAACATGGTGGGATAGCTCCCAAGAGCACCAGGAGTTTCACCTCAGCTTAGAGGGAACATTGGACTCAAGTACTGTAGAACATGGTTGGGATAGCTCCCAAGAGCACCAGCCTCTGTGTGTTTGACTGCAAATGAAACTCAAAGCTCAACTGAGCCTTTGTATCCCCAGACAGGCCTCATGATGGCTAAATACAGCAATTCAAGTGAAAGAGTAAGAAATACGAAGGGTGTCACTCAAAAACAACACCACCAGATTGTTTCCAGTGGAAACATTCTGGAAAACAAACTGGGTGTTTCATTGGGTACTTTGTCCAAAAACAAAACCAAAAAGTTTGAGGATCTCACAGTGTTGCCAAGTTATCCCATAAGATTACATATTGTTTGTGTCAGTGGATTGTGTTGGTGCAGTGCCACCAAAGCAAGTAGAAAAGAATCCATCTAATTTGCATAGTTTGTGGGTAATTCATGTAAAACGGGAGGGTATATGGGCAAGTTCTCACAATAGTTGATCAAAAGAAAGTACAAATATACAGCCCTGGCCTGGATAGCCCAGGCTAGCCTGATCTCATCAGATCTTGGAGACTAAGCAGGTCAGCTCTGGTTAGCAAGGTCATGATGCAGAGGCAGGCAACGGCAAACCACATCTAAATGTCTCTTTCCTTGAAAACCCTATGGGATCACCATAGGTCGGCTGCAACCTGACACCACTTACCACCGGAAAGATACATGTGATGAATGAAGTACAGGTATTACAATAGAAAAGTGTGATGTTCAAAGTCAAGTGACAATTGTTTTCACTGAGCACAGAAGAATCAAGACTGAGATTAACTAGAGTTGATGTTCACCATTAGTTTCGTGATCCTGTTTTTTGAGGATCACGAAACTGCGGAGGAAATCGGGCGAACCCGCGGTTCAAATGCAGCCCCGCGGCTTCGGATGTGAAATTGACCAATAGTATCGGGGCAAACGGTGGCGCAACATCGAGGCAGCTCTAGTGCAAAATCAGCCTCTGTGTGTTTGACTGCAAATCAATCACTGACTGATGAAATGGTGATAATTATCCATGAAAGGATCACCTAGAAGCACTTCTTGCAATCCCAAGGGCTGAAGCAATCTTGGTTTTGCAAAGCTGAAGCCTAGAGGCAGAATTAAATGCTATGAGGGCATGGAGCTGCCTGTGGAAATGGCAGCCTCAAGTCAAATTACTCTCTTCACCTCTGTAACATTGCATATAAATTGTCCCCCTGTTCTGACATCATTGTCATGTATGTGTCCTCACCCATACCAGCAGCACCCCATGTAGAAGGGTTGGAGCAGGGAACTACATAGCCCAATGGTGTTAAGACATCAGGTAAGTTGATCTGGACGTTATAGAGAAGAAGAGGATACCTAACACAGTAATATTCATTTTGCAGCAACCCCCTGAGTGGCTGAGAAAAACGTCCTGTTTATCTGAGCTTGAAAATTTCCAGGCTCTTTATAAAAATTACTCTTTGTATTATCTATGAAATAATGGAGTCAGCAAAACACAACCTGCAATACTGCGTTGACTCTATTAACTTCTGTAGGAGTTTGATATGCCTACACCTTTTGTCCCTTTGGAGTTACTAGTCACTAGGTTGCCTCTCAATTTCCTGTACAGTAAAAATGATTAATTAGAACTCAGCGAGTTACTAAGCAGCATGAACATTTCAGCCTGTGGCTTTCAGATATTCTGCTCTGTAATAAAACAGAATTTATATGGTCTGATTGCATATACACACTTTACAAGTGTTAGATCTGCAGAAAGACGACTGTGTGCTGTTATCTTGTCAAGGATCGTGAATCAGGCAGCTTCAGAACTGGTCAATATTTGGACGGGAGCCCTGGGGAGAAAAATATACATTACAGCAGAAAGTTCAGTTTGTAATTCATCAGGTGACAAGCTGTCCAGTGTGGAACTGGTCTTTGGGGGCAATGGGTGGTGCGTGAACTAATTTGCAAAGCCTTAGATCACACTCCGTCAAAATGTGGCCTACAGGCAACCTCGAGCTCATCACACCTCAGAAGCTGAGCAGGGCCGACCCTGGCAAGTACTTGGAAGGGAGACCTCCAAGGAATACCAGGGCTGGGATGCAGAGGCAGGCAGTAGGAAGCCACCTCTGAAATGTCCAAGCCCCACTAGGGGTCACCAGAAGTCAACCATGACTGTCATCATACACACACAACCCCCCCCCCCAAAAAAGTGGCTTAAAATTAAGAACATAAGAGAAGCCAATGTTGGATCAGGCCAATGGCCCATCCAGTCCAACACTTTGTCATACAGTAGCCAAAAATACCAGGTGTCACCAGGAGGTCCACCATTGGGGCCAGGACACTAGAAGCCCTCCCACTGTTGCCCTCCCCCGAGCACCAAGAATACAGAGCATACCTTGCCCCAGACCAAGAGTTCCTACCTATACCTTGTGGCTAATAGTCACTGATGGACCTCTGCTTTTTATAGAGGTGACTACCATAAACGTTTACCCCTCACAAAACTGGAGAGAACAAGGGACAAGCAGTGGTGTTTGAATTTGCACTGGCCAGTTTCTTACTACTTTTTTTGCCTTTCAGCTTTCACCAAACTAGAAAGGTGGGGGAATGCCATTAAAACTATGGTACTGGACTTGAACTGTCTTATGGTTTCTTCATTCTCGCATTCTTCTAGACTTCCTGGTTGAGGGGTGTAGGCTGGGAGGAGCAACTGTGACCATGGAAATTATTTGTAGAACCCAGATCTATTCTACTTTGAGAGCCCAAATGGTTCCATGGTCCAGGAGATCAACTTATAATAACTAGATGTGCGAGTCCCGGCTTTGTCATAAAGTCATAGTGTCGGCTTGAGAAAGTTGCCCTGTGTTTGTGTGTGTGTTTGTGTGTGAAAGAGAGAGGGGTGTTCCACAATTACAACTCCATCAGGATTTTGGTAAGTGGCAGCTAGATTTTTTGGCTGAGCAAGCCAAGAATAATATTTCCATAAAATAAATAAGACCTAAACTGTGTTGGTTTTCTTTAATTAAAACAATCCCAATGTTCCCTCTAAGCTGTGGAGTCTTGTGAGCAAAATTTCTACTTTGTGAGCTACTGGCATTAAAGTTGTGAGTGAGTGATTCGAGTACTGCATAAATTAGTTTGTTCTGGAGCCCTCCTTCCTGAGCTAAGACAAAAATGTGTGAGCCAGAGGGTAAAAAACTGAGCTAGCTCACACTAACTCAGCTTAGAGAGTTAGAGCCATTTGAACTAATTTGCTAAATGCCTTGCCTCATGGCCCAGACTCATGGAGGAGTCACTTCTTAGTGGGGTGGGACAATGGAGAGTGCCTTCTTGGAAAGGTAGGAATTTAACAAGCAGGAGTGTGCAAAAAAGGCTCTGGCCAGGAGTCTCTGATGCCAGGCCAAGTTATCAGGACCATGGACAGAGCAGAGGAGGCTGGAAGCCACAGAGAGAATAAGGCTGCGATCAAACGTGCCTTTAGATCCGACATAGGTGCAAATGCCTGACAGATCTAAAGGGAGTGATCAGACAGCAACATCTGGGAAGCGTCCCGCAGTCTTCAGCAACCTGTGCTGCTCCACCGGGGAAAGTCCGGTAGTAAACAGGTTCCAACAGGCCACAGGCGGACTTTCCCCTGTCTGATCACTCAGGCATGCTCTCTAGGCATTGGGATGGTCTGATCAGGCCATCCTGGCTCAGTGCTGTTGTTTTTTGCAGTATGCGCATCATCGCAAACTCCATACAGAGCCCTCAGTGTGGAGGTGCGATTCCTTGATTCCTTGTTTAACTGCATGGGAAACAAACGGCAGAAAAAACCGGACTCCCGCGGTTGTATCTGATCACACAATGATGGGCTGAGCCCGCAGCTTCAAAGGGATGTGTGATCTCACAACTGCATGTCAAATTCCTCTGGAGGAAATAGCCCCGCTTCCCCTCCGCTCCAGCTGGCACGTGCGACCACAGCCTAAGATGGGTTGCCCTGTTTGTATGTAGCGGTAGGAAAGAGCTCACTTAAGTGAGCATTCCAGTGACTCACGAAAGCTCATACCCTGCCACAAATTCTGTTAGTCTTTAAGGTGCTACTGGACTCTTGGTCTTTTTCACAGGTAGAAAGTCTTGCGTTGCTCAGCCTGGAGATTAGAATCTGGGTTTCCCAGATCCTGAGTCTGGCATTGTATCCACATCTCAGCACCAGTTAAATTGATATTATTGTGGGGTCTTGACTTAAGTCAGGTTGTCTTAGCATGTGCCCAGAGTCACTTTGGGACATGGCATGGTGGTGAAGATAGGATGCTGGGAGAGATCTGCCGGTAAAAATCACTAGTGTCTGAGAAAGCTCAAGGGGAAGCATCCCTTGTGGCTGGAGATGGGTTAGGATGAAGTGGCCAAGCATGATTCTACCAGCCGCCTCTTCAATGGAGGAATCCATTAAAGTGTGCTCATCAGTGACTGCTATATACTATATTTAGGGGTAGTTTATAAGGGGGCAGCACCCTGAAGTATGGAGGGATGGCCTTTATTTTACCACTCTGTTCAGTTAAATTTGAAACATCCTTCCAGAAGAAAGGGATGGTTACTAAATTGGATGGATTTGAAAGGGGGCTAATCAAAATTATGGCAGTGAGATCTATTAACTGTGATTAGCAATGGTGGCTGTATGGTAAAGGTCTTCTGTTTACCAGTAGCTGGTGCAAATAATGGGGAAGGCTGCATTGCTTGTTGGCTTTGCAGAAGCTGGAATCAAGATGCTCACTAGTGGATCCTTGTGTGATCCTGTGGCAACGCCTTCCTAAGCAGGTCTACTCAGAATCCCATTGAAGTCTACTCAATGGAGCTTCCTTCCAGGAAAGTATTCTTAAGATAGCCCTACAAGGCTCTTCTTGTGTAGTTAAAGGTTAGGCATCATGGATGAATCTCTCTTCCTCCCCCCCAAAAAAAGAACCTATTACTGTATCTATAATACACCCATAACATTTGTTCACATGACTGTGCCTAAGGAAGGTCAGCGTATGAGGTCAAAAAAGGTACACTGTATGAATAAGTGAAAAAAGTGTTATAAAGGCATCGAATTCTGTATTAAAAGATTACTACTGTGCTTTTATGTTTTCATCCACATCCGTCATCAGTGTTTGGAGACCAAAGTCTTTGCACACTAGTTTTCTCTGACTTCAGCACCATTAGTTCCTTGTGGAGAACCCGGCTGACGTCACTGCTGTACCATGGCATTAGAGAGTTTTCTGTGTCACCTTCTGTTTATGCTGTTTCTTCCCTGACTTGAATGCAAATTGCCACAAGTGTCCATTGTGGATTGGCAAGTGTTATTGATGCACTTAACTGGGGAAATGGACTATGAGGAAAGTGCTGATATGGTTAGCATTACCCTCCCTTTCAGCATTGCTTGCCCTGTATTTCCTGGTTGAACTGTCATTATCATATGTTTGCACTGTTCCTTCCCCATAGCGACAAGATTTGCCTTTTTTATTTTTTATATAAAAATCTTAATTTTTTATATGCTAACAATTTTTTTAAAAAAACTTTTGCTAAAGAACAAGACAATGTCAGGATTACTATAGATGCAAAGAGACAAGAAGTAGTAAAAGGGCTAGTTTTAATAAGGTTGGTAGCCATCAAGGGGGCCTTTTTAGAGGAACAATTTCAGGAATGCTGATGGCTGGGAGAAGCAGAGCTTACTTCAGGCCTAACAGGGAGACCTTTGCTGAATGAAGGCTACAGTCCTGAGCACATGTTTGAACTAGGGTTGCCATCCTCCAGGTGGGGACTGGAGATCTCCCAGGATTACAAGGGATCTCCGGACTCCAAAGATCAGTTCCCCTGGAGGAAATGGGAGCTTTGGAGGGTATATTCTATGGCATTATACCCCACTGAGGTCCCTCCCCTACCCAAACCCCACCTCCCCCAGGCTCCACCCCCAAATCTCCAGGAATTTTTCAACCCAGAGTGGCCAACCTTAGTGTGAACGAAATAGGTCTTATTTCAGAATAAATTTGCTTAATATCTCGTCTGTAGGGAGGGGTACTGCAAGATTGTTACAGAGAGCGTGTCATTATATTAAGAGCCACAGAGAGCCACCATTTTAATTCCAATGCAAAGAACAAGGCCTCAGCTGCACCAACAGGGCCCAGTATGGAAAGGGCCCCTAGACAGAAGCATGTGGCTTTTTAATGGCAGTAGGATTGGATGCCAGCGTTGAAAAAGCTGTTCATAAGACAGTGAATGAGAGAGGTAGAAATGGTTGTTCAAGGGAGTGCCGAGCTACTGGCGTTGAGCAAAATGGAAGACGATGCAGGGAATAAGGAGTGGAAGGTACTCGACCTGAACTGTGCTAAAGCCAGAAGAACTCAGCAGCCTGGGAATAAATTGGTCAATTGATTCAGATATAGGCAGGTGCTAAGAAAGTAATTTAGTAAATGTTCAAGGAATCTGCCGGGAGGAGAGAAATGTGTTGCTTTTGAGATAATTTCCCAGAAGCTTCATAAAAGGAAATTGATTACAGGGATTTAATAAGTAAAAGAGAGCCAAAATATATAGTAATCAAATGAGTTTTTAATTACATCTCAGACAGATATAAAATCCAAATAGTGTACTTTGTATCTAGAAAGACTGAGAGTAATGCTTTGGTAGCCAAACTATTTTTAAAAGGCTAATTTCCATAGGAATTATAGTAGGGTGTTTAATTAAAGGAGTGAATCCATGTCCCAAAGCCAAAGTGTACTAAATACACAAATAGGGTTTAAATATCAAAGGAACCCCTAAAGAAAGACGTTTTATGCCCTGTTCATAAAATCTACCCTTTGGAGTACTTCTGGTCCAAATGTCGCCTGATTAATGAGCATAACAAACTACAGGGGTTTTTTTTAATTACACTATATATTCTAACACCATTCTATAGAATTAATTGCCTATACTTTACCTACGACTGAAAATCAAAGACTAGGGAAATGTCTCTTTCAATTTATTTTGCTCAGTTTTAATATCTCTAGGGCAATAATGAAGAGTAGTTGAGCTTGACTTAATAGTGTCCTCATCCTTGTTAAACTCTAAACCTGTGAGTTGTTATGCCCTTTAATGTATTTTTACATAAGAATTTACAAACAACACATCTCCTTCTCTCTCTCAGAGAGAAAGAGAGAGAGAAGGATATGTGTGTCTTATTTCCCAGGCAAGAATAAAGTCGTATATGGGGGCAGGGAGATAGGCTAATAACCTAATCATATATATATATGAAGTACAGAGAGAGTTCAGATCCATTGAAGAGCTCTACAAAGCAATCTCTAGCAAGGGCATCACAGTAGACCAAACTAAAGAGCAGGAATTTTCCCACTCACATGATGGAAGCAGGGAGAGCAGGAATTTTCCCACTCAAGTGGTCACATGAGGGAAGCAGGGAGAGCACTCCTCCCCCAGTTCTCTCTTTGCCACTGTGGAGAGGACATGGTGACTTCCAGCTAATTGTGAATGTCTCCTCAGCATTGAATTTTCTTCTGACTAGGAGAAATGGCTTTTTTACAGAAATGCCATCAGTGCAGCTTAATAAATGGCCCAAAACGACAAGCACAAACATGGTCTTTTTTGCTTGGCTGAGTGCCACAATACTAACAACTGCTCAGCACGCCACTTTCTCACACCCAAGGCTAAGCAAGACAGAGGAGCTCTCAGAAAAACCTTCTAAGTGGGCCCAGGCACCTTCGGTGGCCTCAGTCCCTGCAGCTCAGCCCAACCCCGTCAGATCAGGCTTCAATGCCCCAGAAGGCTGCCTCAGATCCACCAGCAAAAAAGGCAAAGAGTTGAGGCAGACAGCCTCTAAATCCCTGCTGAGATCTAAGTCTCCATGACGCCAAGCATCAAAGTCCCTGGTTTGGCAATCCTCATCTTGACACTGATCGTCGTCATCAGACCCTCAACACTATCCTCACCTCCTCAGTGTTGGGAATCTGCTTTGCTTCGACACCAAGGTTCGGGTTCTCCTTGACCTCGAGAATCAATATTGCCTTGGGTCTGAAATTGTGTAAATTATTTTTTTTAAGATTATTTCCATAACCTTGTAAAAATCTCAGAATGGATTCTTTTAAACTGTACTTTAACTATATTTTAAGAATAATCATAAGAGAAAACAGAATCAAGTCAAATCTCATTACACAAAATGCTGTCCTGTATGGGGTAGACCAGGCCTCCAGAGAGCAGGTCTACCTGTCCCTTTCCACTATATTAGCAGACCTGACCTCTGGAGAACAGGTATACCCTACCCTTTCTACTATATTGGTAGACCTGGCCTCAAACCATCGGCCTGTGTTGAGCCTTAGAACACATACCAGTATTGGGGGGGGGGGGACTCTTACAGTCTACTTTGTTGGGTTTTTTTTAGTGAAATATGACAAATTACAGGTCAACTATAACAAAGGAGGAACAATCGCTGTCAGAACCCTGCCTAACCTAACAAACAGGAAGTTGCTTAAATGTTATCAACCTGCCCAAACTACTTATTTATTCAAATATTTATATCCCACTTTTCTCTGTGACTCAAGGCAGCTTACAAATCATACTGAAAGGCATAATAGGAGTGTGCAAAAAAACTGATTTCCCCCCCCCGGCTCCATTATAGCCTATGGGGACCATTATAGTCAGTGGGCCCTGTAGGCTATAATGGAGAATTGATCTGGGGCTCTGGGGTGGCTGTTTTTTGAGGCAGAGGCACCAAATTTGCAGTATAGTTGCTGGTGCCTTTCTTCAAACACCTCCCCCCCCCAAGTTTCAAAAGATTGGACCAGGAGGTCCAGTGCTATGGGCCCCAGAAGGAGGTACCCCCACCCTTCATTGTTTCCAATGGCAAAGAAAAAATGCCTTCTCAGTTCACTTGTGAGCTGATTGAGAACTCCCTGAGCTGCTGGCTAAAATTCTGTGCACCAGCGTCCCCTAGCACAGCTTAGAGGGGACTCTAGTAACCTTCCCTGCTGTTCATCTAGTGTCTTCCATACATGCACAGATACCTTTCTCCTTCCACACTGTGGAAGGTTGTAGTCCAGGGACCACAGTTCCACGGCAGCAAAGAGAACTGAGGGAGGAGTGCTCTCCCTGCCCCCATCATGTGACTGCCTGGGCAGGAAAAAATCCTGCTCTTGGCTCAGGAGGGGGAGTGCTCCAAAAGTTCTAGAAAATGCTGGAAGGTTGTGAAACTAGCCTCCGTGGCTGGCCCAGCGCATGTGCAGCCCCACATGTGCCTTCGCTGAAGACACTATATGAATAACAGTTGCAACTGGTTAGACTTTTCCCAGTGCTGACTCTGAGCTATATATGTTCAAGCCTGGCATGAGCATACCTTGAAGTGGGCCAGCTGCGAGGACTCAGTGGTTATGGTACCACTGCCACTGATTCTCCAGCATTCCCAACTGCACACTCTGCCCACCATTCAGTGCCATTGGGGAAACGTCATGCAGGCAGTATGAGCAGCTGTGAGTGTGAGAGGTGGAAGGGTTACCAAGCAGGGTAAGGATGGACAGGTAGGTGGGAGGCATTCAGGTGAATTGGCAGGGAAGGATGTGAGTGGGGGGCCTCATGGAGGAAGAGGGGGGTCCTGGACAGGGAGTGTCCCAAGACAGTAGTATGCACTTGAACTTGGTTTGAGCCTCCCTCATGATCTGCACAGATTCACATATCTCTCCCTTACAATAAAGCAGTAGTGGGGGACCAACGTTCTAAAATGCCCGCCTTTAGTGTTTGCCCGGAAGAACTGCCACTCAGAAGACACTGGCTGGGTTGACTGGCTGCTTTGTGCAGTCCCGCCCAGCGTTTCAAGGTCTTTTGCATATGGAAGCTGATTGGACGTCACTCCATTCCACACCTCAAACTC
>NW_015173158.1:188032-195568 GCF_001447785.1 Gekko japonicus
GGGTGGGGTGAGGCAGGCGATGGAAGGCCGATGCCTCCGTCGCCTGGCTGGAGTGGCCGCGGGGGGGTCTGGAGCCGCGGTCGCCCGGGCCGAGATTGGGGGGGCAAGGCGGGCGACAGAAGGCCGATGCCTCCGTCGCCCGGCCCTCTACAGAATCCACCCCCCAAACCTCCAGGTATTTCCCTCCTTAGAGCTGGCAACCCTACATTCCCCTCAGTGCCTGTTGGTAGGCATCTAAGCTTGGTCCTGTCACCTACTTTGGCCTTTGGGAGAAAACACATTGGGGACAGTCCTGATAGGGTTGGCAACTCCAGATGGGAAATTCCTGGAGATTTGAGGGATGGAGCCTGAAGAGGGTGAGGTTTGAGGAGGGGTGGGACCTCAGACAGGTACACTGCCATAGACTCCACCCTCCAAACCAGTCAGTCCCACATAGGGAACCATTGTTGCCAATCTCCAGGTGAGGGCTGGAGAGCACTCAGAATTACAACTGCTCTGCAGAAGGGAGGGCAGAAGTCAGCTGAAGTCAAAGGGGCAGATAATGGTAGGTTGATGGCTAGCTGGGAAGGAGATGGGGTTGCCAACTACATCCTGACAAATTCCTGGGGATTTGAGGGGTGGAGCCTGGAGAGGGTGGGATTTGCAGAGGGGTGGGACTAGACTGCCATAGACTCCACCCTCCAAACCAGCCATTTTGTCCTGGGTAACAATTGTTGCCAATCTCCAGGTGAGGGCTACAGATCACTCACAATTACAACTGCTCTTCAGGTAGCAGAGATCAGTTCCTCTGGAGAAAACAGTGGACTCTGTCATTATATCCTGCTGAGGTCACCACAGCAAATTGACACTGTTTGCCCAAAGCCAGAGCACTGCCCCAGAGCCTCTTTCTAGATCCCGTTGTATTGCTTTCACAACGGACTTTACTGCTAGTATATAAATATAGAACTATGGCATGACAAACCCTGACTTGGATAGCCCAGCCTAGCTTGATCTCATTCGATATTGGGAGCAAAGCAGAGTTGGCCCTGGTTAATATTAGGATGGGAGACTGCCCTGGAAGTCCAGGGTTTCTACGGAGAGGCAGGCAATGGCAACCTGCCTCTGAATGTCTCTTGCCTTGAAGACCCTTATGGGGCTGCTGTAAATTGGCTGTAACTTGACAGCGGCGTTCCCCACTGTGGCATGATGGAATACGTGTAAAAACCCATTCCTTAATGTCTAGCGTCAGACTCTACCGTGTCCAAGAAACGGAGCCTGGAGGTGAGGCAGTAGTAAATAAACAGGCCGTGCTTAAGGGTAGGCAGCCTTTTTTGATCGAGTGCTGCAAAGATGCAGCATCTGTCTCCCGCAATGACATTGGTGTGCTGGTGAACAAAGCAGGGGAGAGTGGGGGGGTGAGGGTCGTACTTGGCCAGGCTCTCTGGGAGCAAGCCCAGTCCTTTCTGTGGGGAGGGCCTGAGAGCGGGTGGTGGGCACGGGCCAAGCCCCATTGCCTCCTCTCACTGCTAGCCCCTCAGGAACTTGCCTCTGCCTTCTGTGGATTCACAAAAGAGGCGAGTGGACGGCTGGGTTTGAAAGAGTGAAAAAAGGAATCTCTCTCTCTGCTTTACTTGGGCTGTTTCTCCCCCCCCCCCCCCAAGGATCTGGACACATTTCAAGATCCCTTTTCCTCCAGTCCCATCTTCTAGTAAAGCAGTTCCTTTCAGAAGGTTTTGGAATAATGCCTGCAAGCCAGAGACCACATTGCCTCTTTACAGGTTTCGGGGCAATGCTCTTCTCATGGAGCCCTCTAAGAAACGGAGTGGAGCAAATATTCTCTGTTGTGGTGGACTTGATACCCCCACGGTTTGTGATTTCTCCTCTTCTGCTTCCTCCCAGACTTTAGTGAAAGTCAACAGCAAACTGCAGCCCATGATAGACTCTGTAGTGGCCAACAGAAGCAAGTGGGAGGAACTGCACCAAAAAAGACTGCTCTCTCAGGAAAGGACGACGTCCCCTTCTTCCAACTTTGCTGCACCTCTGGAGGACATAAATTAAGCTTGCAAGTAATTTGCTGCTGCTTGAACAAGAAGCGACTGAAAGGCTGGTTGAAGTTATTGACATAGAGGGGGGTTTAGATTGCTTTAAGGAAATGTTATCACGGACACGCTTTGATTTGAACGAAACAAATGGGTATGGCTGACCTTGGGTTTAGCTTCCTGCAGGACACTGGCTGGGGCCAAAGGGAGGCTCTGCAATAAGGTAGTGTTGTGCGTTGGTCTCTGCAGTCACTCAAAAGACTTGGCGCAGTCTGTGTTCAGTCAGCGCCACTGCATTTCAGCTGCAGCTATGAAAGGCAGACACGGTCACAGTGCTGATTTGGGACTGACAGGAGCTTGCAGCGTAGTGAAATCAGGGAAAGGGGTTTTTTTTTAAAAAAAAAAAAAAGCCAATTGAAGCATCTGCAAGTGGATTCCAGAGGGGGAGAAAAAGACTAGTGTGCAGTGATAACTTGGGTTTGCATCACTCCGGGTCGACCTGCATTTGTGATGTATATCTATTTACCCTTCCCCACCCCCTTCTTTTACTATGCTTGAATGTTTCAAAAAGACTGCTTTGTATTCTATGGAAATATGTTTCTTTTTTTAAAAAAAACAACAACAAAGCTCCATATGATTGATCAGGGCTTTTAGAATTGCCTACATTTGCTACATTTAAAAGGGGAGGGGGAATGAACTTTATTACAGTTAAATAACCAACCTGTTCTAGCTTTTCCTTAAGAATTTCATAGTTGGCAAAGCAATCGAATTGCTCTGCAGGCGGAAGCTGATTTAAAGGTGAAAATTTCTGCATGGTGATTTGGGTTATTTTCTAATTTTTGTTTCGTTTTGTTCAAAACGCTCATTTCAAAGCTGCTTTGCACCCCTAAGAAAAGAGCCAACGGTATGTCATGAAAACTGCATAATAAAAATGAAAGCGGCTGCCTTCTGGTAAAGGATTTGCCCTATAGGATATGGGTATGACTTTCTAGTACATTTTCCGAATCACGCAAGTTCCAACTGTTAAGGACTGGTGCACTGCTGGAATATGTCATAAACGGAGCGATGACTACCTCTGCTTTTTCTCTAGCCAGTTTATTTTGTTACAATAATGTGTCCGTCCAGTCATGGCAGCTGGCAGAAATCAAGTTGAAAACTGCCTGCGCTGACATGCAATGAAAAGGTTTTTGTCTTTGTGAAATTCGAATCACGTTTGATAGACACAAGAGTGAGCTACACCCACAGATGCATGTATAGATGCTGCAGATTGAGCACGCTGCATCGGTTTCTCTCCCCCACATTTGTTTCGATGCTAGCCTGACAAGTTGCTAGCCCCCTACTCACTCATTAAGTCTGGTTCATTCAAACTATCAATCTGCTGGGTTGAGAAGGTGGGTTGACTGGACCGACATGCAGAGGGGGGGATTTATCCCATGGCTGTTTCATGTGCCTAGGCCACATCAGCCAACATTCATTGTACCATTTTGTGAGCTGGGTGGCACAGAGAATGAAGCGTGTGGCTGCCTCAGAATTCAATCACCTCGCATTCTTAACATGCCAGTTCAGGCACATGAGCTGACATGTCATTGGGATTACTCAGAGTTTAGTAGGGATGGTGGCTGTCAGTGGTTTCTGTGCTTGTTCTCTTTCCAAGGAACTTCTATGTTCAGGTTTTTGGGTCCACCACTTCTGTGTATATGTAGCAAAAGGCCTGTCACTGAAACGAATCTCATGCAGGCCCGTAGCCAGGATTTTTTTAAAGTCGGGGGGCATTTAAATTTCTTAGGGGGCACTGGCTAATCGAATTAAAGGAATACCCGGCTCCTTCCCTGCACCAGCTGCCACTTGGGGACCCTGGGCTGGATGGGAAGTTGTGGGGCCTTGCCAGTAAGTCAGGGGGGCTAGCCCCGAGATGCCCCACTGTAGCTATGGGCATGATCTCTTGGTGCATTAAGGGGTGTGTGTATGTGATGGCTAACATGGTCTTGATGGCTAACAGGAGAGCATTGCGTCTCTGTGAGATAGACTCCATCTTTCTGTGGACTCCATGTGCTTGACAGCCAGGTCCGCTAGTATGGAAAGCAGGGCTTGTCCCTGCCGCAATAGTGTCCCAAACTGTAGCAATTTGCTTCCCACTATAGAAAAGTCTGGCAGTTGTTTACCTGTGTCTGGGAAAGTAAAGGGGTGTATTCAGGGACACCCCTGGGATTGGGAGCCAAGGGGCATCCTGTCCCAGGCAACATACCCATTGGGCATTGGGTTGCCAATGCCAACCTCCCAGTGGGACCTACTGATATCCCAGAATTACAACTGTTCTCCACACTACAGAGGAGTTCCCCTGTAGAAAATGGCTGCTTTGGAAGGTGGACTCTATGGCGTTATATCCTGATTTGGCTCCTTTCCCTCCCCAACCCAAGCTCCACCCCCAAATCTCCATGAATTTCCCGGCCAGGAGCTGGCGACTTAACTGGGCATTAAGCCTGCTCCTGTTTGCAAAGCCCTACCTCTTCATTCCCACAGCCACATTCTAGAATTCTGTTTCTTGATATCAAACTGAGGCGAGGGGTAGAAACTAGATTGCCAACCTCCAGGAGGCACCTGGAGACCTCCCGCTATTACAGTTTGTCTCCAGACAACGCAGATCTGTTCCCCTAGAGAAAACGGCTGCTTTGGAGGGTGGGGTCTGGTATTATAGCCTGCTGCAGCCCTGCCCCTCTCCAACCCCCCCCCCCCCCATAATCTCCTGCAAACATACTGTCAGGAATTGCAGAAATACTGTTAGGTTGTTTGTGCATTCTGACGTCACAGCCCTCTGATTTCAGACCCAAACAAACCAGGCAGAAACTACTGCCTCCCACGTGACCATCTCAGCACAAAGTACAAAAAAAGATACTCAACAATGCTTTAGCAGGACGTCACAGCCCTCTGATTTCAGACCCAAGCAAACCAGGCAGAAACTACTGACTCCCACGTGGCCATCTCAGCACAAAGTACAAAAAAGATACTCAACAATGCTTTAGCAATGACCAACAGGCCATTCTGAAAATCCTATTTTTTTTGCCCTTAATCATTTTCGAAGATCTACAGCAAACATTTTTTTTACTTAACACAAACACCTAATGTGGTTTGAATTATTTTGCCAAAGACTTAATAGAACAGGTAGGGGAAAGGAGAAATCCGGGCTAGTACGGAGATGAATACCTACACTGTTTGGAACTTGTTTCTGTTACCTCTCCACTAGCCCCTCTTCGACTCCAGCAATAAATAAGAATCCGGGATGGGGTGCTTTAAACTCATAGAAGGCTTATTTATACAATATGTGCTTTATGGCAAAAACAGACACTGTGATTGACTCAGTCGTGCTGGCAGCTGCATAAAGGTTTCCTGAATTCTGATACTGGCATATTGCTACCCGTGACATAATTTATAGCGTATAACCTACAGCTTCCTCCAAGGTTGAGTGTTCCCTCATTTCCTCTCCCCCCTTTTTTTTATTGGCTTCAGCACACGGTTGCCCCTAGCAACAGCAACAGCAGTGACGGGAATGCGAAAGCATCCACAAGCTGACATCCACTCGAGGCCCTAACAATGTCAACCATCCATCACGGCTGGCTGTTTGTAATTGCCCCCATCTATTTTCCCGTGTCTCGTGGTATCTTTTTCTATTGTGGGTCAGCGTTCAGAAAGTGCTGACTAATGCTGTGGGGAGATACCCCTCTCCCCATCACTCCCTGCCCCTTGCCCCCACTAGTGACTAATTTTGCTTTCCAGACATACTAGGGCAGCTCCTCAGGAATCTGATGTCAATCACTTCTAATCGCAGGGACAAGCTCCTGAGTCATTTCTTGGTAGAGTTGGGAGCAGCCGTACCTGTAAGGGCTGCCGGGCATTCCATGTATTTAAGCACCGAGCCTTGTTTACAAAGATCCAGGTGTCTTGGAATTGCATAGAAAACAGCACTGTCTGTTTGAAGAGCCCTGCCTTTCTAAACGTCTCAACTAGGAATCGCATTCCAGTCCTGTACGGAAAACCCCTTATGCAATCTGAATGAGTGAAATGGCTACAGTTTGCAGCCACCAAAAAGTAAATGGACTTTTGAGGGGGTGACATGCATTCTACAACGCTTCACTAAAATATGCTGAGTTGGATGTGGCCAGCTTTTTCATTCAATCTCACTCAATTCCCTCTTTTGCTACAGCCCCTGTCCCACATGGCTTTCGTCCATGCTGGTCCCATGATCCCAAACATTGCCTTTTTTTTGTAGTAAAAAGTCCCCCCCCTCCCTTTTTTCACCGGTGGAAAACCTGATTGGATCCAACCTGCTGGGCGCTCTATGCAACTCCAATGCTGATACAACAATTTTAGCATCAAAAACACAACAGCTTCTATAAAATGTCACTGTGGCAAAATGATGACACAATTCTTACAACAGCACATGCATTTCCCCCCTTACATGTATAGAAAAGGAAGTCTTAACATTCCTGCATCTTAGCTCCTATCTCTCACATATGTTAATTCTGGCAGTGTGTTAAAGCCACAAATGTAACGTGAGACTGAGTGCACACATGCAGCCAATGATGTTTCATGTGTAAAGGTAAAGGTAAAGGTTCCCTTGCTCGAAAGCCAGTCGAGTCCGACTCTAGGGTTGCGGTGCTCATCTCCGTTTCAAAGCCGAAGAGCCAGCGCTGTCCGAAGACGTTTCCGTGGTCATGTGGCCAGCATGACTAAACACCAAGGCTCACAGAACGCTGTTACCTTCCCACTGAAGTGGTACCTATTTATCTACTTGCAATTTCTTGCTTTCGAACTGCTAGGTGTACTGGTCAGAAAAAGGCACTAACTTGGATAGCCCAGGCTAGCCCAATCTCATCAGATCTGGGAAGCCCTAGTTGGTATTTGGATAGGAGACCACCGAGAAAGTCCAGGGTTGCTGTGCAGAGGTAGGCAATGGCAAACCACCTCTGAACGCCTCTTGCCTTGAAAACCCTTTGGGGTCACCGTACGTCAGCTGCAACTTGCCAGCAAAAGGCAAACAAACAAAAGTCAGGGGAAAAAAATTAAGGGAATAGCAAGCAACATACTGTTTGTGCCCTGAACATGCAGGGGCTAATCAATGCAACCTGTGCCATTATTGCTTGGTTTGCTAAAATTTATAATCAGTTTATTTATTTTTTATTTTTATTTATTTTTTTATTTATATCCCGCCCTCCCCAAAGGCTCAGGGCGGCTAACAACGAGCCACGAGTGCCAAAGTTAAGTTTTTCCGACAAGGTCCATTATTCATATAATTCATTGTTGTGGCAGAGCCAGCCACAGAGACCTTTCTAGCATTCCAAAAGGAAGGGGGCACTCACCATAGAACACATGCACTGTTTCCCCCCAAAACGTCACGTGTTCTGAGGGAGAGCGCCTCCTCACCCCTTCCCGCCGCAAGGAGAGAAGTCTTCTAGCAATCACGTTCATTTCTGTGTAAAAAAAAAAGAGAGAGAGAGTGAATAACGGCAAATAGAAGATCAGA
>NW_015173158.1:196194-206705 GCF_001447785.1 Gekko japonicus
AGGCATAGACTAAAGGCTCCACTGACTTCAACAAGCTAACAACGAACCTTGAGGCTGGAACCAAAGCAGGCTGCGTACACCACCTATACACTCCCGATCACCGGTTCCTTCGATACCAGAGGGTAGGACTGACATAGAGCAACCTCCCTTGCCTGAAGTTGAACTACCGTGCCCATCAGATCCAAGACTTCCCCTCAGTGGCCTCCATATCCACCCATGCCATAGCAACTGTATCCATACTTTTTGCTTCTGATTTTGAACCCCAAATTGGGGGGATTATTTCGGCCAGGAACTGAGAGGTGATGCTGGTTCTATGTGTCATTACAGGCATCGTAGATCAGTTTCAGGTCATTCTCCTCAAGAGTACGTTTTACCACCAGATTCAGAAGAAAAAGAAAGAGTTTTGGGATCCAAGCATACTTTCGATCTTCCTTCAGAACTATACCCTGATTACACTGTGGGGATTTGATTACACCTATTTCTTCTAATGAGGATCTAAGGCTTTTCTCAGAACAACTGCTGCGTATGGCGAGAGCATCAGAAATTGTTGTTTCCACCTTGGATCTGAAGCTTAAGGATAAAATTTTAAAGAGATTGTACTCTGACTCCCCTGGAATAATAACATTTCCAATTTTAAATGGACTCTGGGGCATTACTAAATCTGTTTGGGGGAAACCAGCATAGATTCCAGCTACTTCATGGAAGGTTGAAAACCTTTACCAAATTAAACAGGAAGGCATTCCTTTCTTATTTAACTATCCACCTCCATCATCACTTATTGTTGATGAAATGCAAGCCAAACAAAGGCAGGCCTCTCACTCTGCACCTAGTGATAAAGAAGGGTGAAAACTGGACAACAAGGGAAGACATTTTTATTCCTCAGCTGTGTTGGGTCTCCAGATATCACACTACCAGGCCATAATAACCAGATACCAGTTATTTCTGTGGGAGAAATTGTCATCATACATCGAAGAGCTCCCTGATAACAGAAGAGCCTTGGCCAAAGTGTTGCAAACTGAGGCTCTGCATTTATTGAAACAGCAAATCAGTGCTGGAAGGCATGGAGTAGACTCCGCTGCTGGAGCTATGGCTTCGTCTGTAGTCCTTCATAAGCATGCTTGGCTACAGTCAACGGCCCTGCCCAGTGGTACAAAGTATAAGGTTGAGAACATGCCATTTGAAGGCACCTCTTTGTTTTCTGCAAAAACTGTTGACATCCTGACCCAGATGAAGCGTAACAAGCAAGCAACGAGATCCTTAGGGTTTACTACAGCTACTCCTTATATAAATAGAGGTATTTTCCAAGGCACCAACCAAGCCAACAATACAGGGGCCAGAGGTATTACACACATTATCCTCCTGCATACCTGCTACATCGCCTAGCGCCACAAGGTCAACAGAGAAGGCGAACGGGCATACGCTGAAAACCAGCAATCAACCACATGCTTCTAAGGATAATCTGTGACAGCCGTCAACTTCTTTCTGACTCGTGCATGGTGCACCTCACGTTTGTTAACAGACTATCACAGTTTTTTCTACAGTGGCGTGACATCACAGATGATGTTTGGGCGTTAATAATTTGGTTATAGACTTGAGTTCTTATCTTGTCCCTCACCTGAGAAAGCTATTGATAACTCCCTAACTGAGTTGGGTTTGGAAGTTCAAACATTCTTATTGAAGGGTGCAGTTCAGAAGGTCTCCTCTACGGAGGACTAGTGGGGCTTCCCCCAGCCAATTTTTCTTCGGAAAAAAGAAAGATGGGGAATGTCCCATACTAGACTTGAGGCGTTTGAATGAATTTTTAGGAGTTTCTCATTTTTCTATGATATTTTCTTTCCAGTGTTCTACAGCTGTTACAGATAAATTCCTGGCTCACTGTTTTAGGCTTATGAGATGCCTATTTCCATGTTATGATACAAGAGAAGCACAGGAAATATCTCTGTTTTACGCTTAAGGGTGAAGTTTCCAATATGCCATCCTATTTTTTTGGTTAATCTGTGGCCCCTGGAGTCTTTACAAAATGTGTGGTAGTGGTAGTTTCACATCTGAGGTCCTTAGATTGCTGCATGTTTCCTTACCTAGACAACTGGCTTCTCTCGGCCCAGTCTAGGGAACTGATGTCACAATACATTAACTCCACTTTACAGCTTTGTAAAGATCTTGGCCTTGTGGTCAGCTGGAAAAGATCTAAATTGGAACCTGTTCAGCAGGTTCAGTTTATAGGCACTGTTCTAGATGCTACTCAAGCATGTTCATTTTTGCCGATATGCAGAGGACATGAAATTCAGTCCCTAATAAATTGCTTCTCTAAATGTTACTAGGAGGCCATCTATATTCAGAACTACTAGGCCTTACAGCTTCCACTACAGCCGTAGTTTCTTTAGCTAGGCTAAACATGAGACATTTACAGACATGGTTTCTGTGCCTCTTTAATCCAATCAGTGATTCTCAAGACATAAATTATCTATTCCTCGCTATCCTGGTGGTTGGTGGATTCTAATATTTTTTCAAGGGGTACCCTTTGGTCCCTTGTTACCTGAAGTCATCCTTACTTTCTTAATACAGATGTTTCCCTTGATGGTTGGGGTGCACATTGTTTGAACTTGACTCTCCATGATGTCTGTCTGGATGGGGAGCATATACAGCATATTCATTTCTTGGAGCTGCTTGCAATATGATATGAACTTTTTATCAGGCAAGATTATGCAAATCCAGAGGGACAATAATACTACTGCAATGCATTACATCAACAAAGGGTGGCACTGAATCAGTGACATTGTGCAGAGAAGCTACGGCTATCTGGGACTGGGCTGCCCAACACCATATGGTCCTGCAGGCTACCCACATTGCGGGATCAGACAATACAAGGGCAGACACTCTAAGCAGAGTCAGTATTTCCCAACATGAATGGTCACTGACAGACATTTATATTCAACCTGTTTTCCTACAGTGGGGAATATTGGATGTGGATCTTTTCGCAACAAGACACGATTCCAAGGTGCCTTGCTTTTGCTCACTTGCAGGCAACAACCCTCTTTCTTTAGGGGATACATTTCAAGTCCAGTGGTGAGGGACTCTATTTTACGTGTCCCCACCTTTCCCTGTTCTCCACAGAGTTTTAGCCAAAATATGCGCAGAAAAGACCAATTGCTTCTTAGTAACATCGTTCTGGCCTCATCGGTCTTGTGGTTCACCACACTGATGCAATTAGCACAGAAAACCTACATGCACTTTCCAGAGGTTCCCGACCTGCTATCCAAGGATAGGTTGTTTCATCACAGTTACGCTTAACAGCTTGGAGGATTCTGCCTCTAGATTAGGCCTATCTACTGAAGTAACGAGGCTAGAAGGTGGAGGCTAGAAAACCTTCTGCCCATTTATCATATAAGGTTAAGTGGACGCATTTCTCTAATTGGGCCCAGACGAAAGGGCTATCCCCATCTACTTGTCCAGTACCTAAAGGTTTAGATTACCTGTGGGAATTAACATCCTTGGGCCTTGCTATGATCTCCCTTAGGATATGTCTTGGAGCTATAGTGGCCTCACATGTTAAAGTTGAGGGTAAGAATTTATTCTCTCACGAACTCTCCAGATGGTTTCTAAAGGATATCATGTTTCCCCCAACAGTTCCCTAGTACCATAATGGTTGCTTAGTTTAGTGCTTGCGCACTTGATATTATGTCCATTTGGGCCTCTACTAACTGTGGCTTGGGCCATTTGTCTATGAAAGTGGTATTCCTGGTTGTGATTACAGCCACAAGGAGAATTAGCGAACTAGCAGCATTGCGCTCTGATCCACTTTTTTTGACGTTTCATGAGAACAAGGTGGTTCTACACCCTAGTTTGGGATTTTTACCTAAGGTAGTATCTAGCTCTCATCTATCACAAGCCATCACGTTACCAATACCCCCCCCCCATCCTAGTTCTGATGCAGAAAAAGTCCTTACACACCTTGGATGTTAAAAGAGCACTTTTATTCTATTTAGAATGAACACAAGTGTTTCAAAAAGATCCACACCTCTTTATTTTGTCAGTTTGGTCCCAGAAAAGAGCTGCTTCATCGCAAATGCTGTCAAGATGGACTGTAGCAGCCACTAAACTTTGTTACAACAAGGTGGGTGTTGAGTGTCCCCTTCATGCTCAAACTCATTCCACGATGGCACAAGAATCTTCATCAGCATTCTTTCGAGGAGTCCCTGCGCATGACATCTGCAGGGCAGCTAATTGGTGTTCTTCTGAAACTTTCATCAGGCATTATTCTGTAGACATAAAGACAATAATCTTCAGCTGGGAGAGCAGTACTCTATTCACTTTTTCACTGAGAACTCTACCCTCTGCCTGGTGAGTAACTTGTTAATCTCCCAATGTGGGACTGCACAGACGCCACAGCGATGAAAACAAGGTTGCGCTTACGTGTAACTGATGTTCCTCAAGTGTCTTCTGTGCACAAACACACATTCCCTCCTCCTGCCCCACTGTGAGCTCTCTGTTTGTATTATACTTCAGGACTTGCAGTGTCTCGGGAGAAACTGAGTGATGAGGGGGCACTCTCTTTTGGAACAGATGATGTTTGGGTGGAAAACGGCACATGCGCTCTGAGGTGGGTGAGCGCCCCCTCTCTTTCACAAAGCTAGAATGTTCTCCATGGCTGGCTCTGTGCATGCCCAGTCCCAATGTGTGTCTGCACAAAAGATATTCAATGAACATCAGTTACAGGTAAGTGCAACCCTGTTTACTTTTTTAAAATGTGGCAAAGTATATCTGATACAAAAGTAAATGTTTCAGGATATAAGAATCAATAGTTCAATATTTACTCTTAATTAAAATCACTAGAAATGTATACCTAAGATACTGGTATTAGTCGTACATATAATTTTGTGTTGGATTCAGCCAGCCCTTTCACTAGTGAAAAATAGAGGCGGGGGTCCCCTTTGAATGCCAAAAAGGCTATGCTGGAAATAATGGGAGCCACGTGAACAGAAGCCATGTGGGACGGGAGCTGTAGTAAAGTGGGGGGGAGGGGGATTAGAGGTTGAGTGAAAAAGCAGACAGGATTTCAACCCTAATATTTCACAGATGCTGTAATTTGCATGGATTGCTTTCCATCAGCATACAGCTGCTTCACCATTATTTTATTTATTATTAATCAATCACCATTGTATTTAAGTGTGGGCTGAATGGTGTAACCGTTGGATGGATTCATGGTTGATTGAAAAATCGTACCCAACGAGTGCTCATAAATGGCTCCGCGTCTACGTGGAGGGAAGTCTCGAGTGGAGTCCCGCAGGGCTCGGTCCTGGGCCCGGTGTTGTTCAGTGTTTTTATAAATGACCTGGAGGAAGACATAGAGGGGATGCTTATCAAATCTGCAGATGACACAAAGCTGGGTGGGATTGCTAATTCTGAAGAAGACAGAGTCAGGATTCAAAATGATCTAGATAGGCTGGAACAGTGGGCTGAGACAAATAAAATGAATTTCAATAGAGAGAAGTACAAAGTCCTACACTTAGGTACAAAAATCAAAGGCACAGATATAGAATAGGAGGGACTTGGCTTGAGAGCAGCACATGTGAAAGGGATCTGGGTGTTCTGGTTGATCACAAGCTAAACATGAGCCTGCAGTGCGATGTGGCTGTGAAGAAAGCTAATGCAATCTTAGGATGCATTAACAGAAGCATTGTGTCCAGATCACGGGAGGTGGTAGTTCCGCTCTATTCTGCTAAGGTCAGGCCTCACCTGGAGTACTGTGTCCAGTTTTGGGCACCACATTTTAGGAAGGATGTTGACAAGCTCGAGCGTGTCCAAAAGAGGGCAACCAGGATGGTGAGAGGGTTTGATTCGAAGTCTTATGAGGAAAGGCTGAAAGAGTTGGGTATGTTTAGCCTGGGAAAGAGAAGGCTTAGAGGGGACATGATTGCAGTCTTCAAGTATTTGAAGGGCTGTCATGTAGAAGATGGAGCAGATCTATTCTCTCTTTCTCCGGATAGCAAGACTAGATGTAATGAGTGGAAATTACAAGGGAGTTATTACCGGCTAAATATCAGGAGAAACTTCCTAACTGTAAGAGTGGTTGAGCAGTGGAACAGACGGCCTCGGGAGGTGGTGGATGCTCCTTCGCTGGACGTTTTCAAGCGGAGGCTGGACGACCATCTTTCGGGTATGTTGTAGGGCTATCTTTCGGCTAGGCTCCTGCAGAGTGCAGGGGGTTGGACTAGATGACCTGCAAGGTCCCTTCCAACTCTTAACATTCTATGATTCTATGATTTTACCCCTTCTCTCCCAGGAGCTGAAGACAACATAAATGGGTTAGCCCCTATTTTATCCTTCACAACAACTCTGAGTCAGGTTATGCGGACAGACAGCTAACTAGTCCAGGCTTAGCTGCTGAGTTTTATGCCTGAGTCTGGATTTGAACCCAGAACTTCCCAGGTCACCACAATGGCTCACATGTGTACACAAAAATAGATAAGAGACAAACGACTGCCAGGGTACAATGAAATGCAAGCACGGGAGCAGGGCCGGTTCTCTGCTCTTCCTGTACACTGAATGAGAATCTTTATGCTGTGTGAAGAGGATTCTAGCAAAAAGCAATGAGAAGCATACACATAAATCAGAGGTAGTAAAGAGGGGTTTGTGGTTATTAGTGCGTCATTAATTATCCATTAGAATTGTCTTGTATGTTTTGCGCATTTCTCATTTTGATTATCTTGGGTTAGGATGTTTCTAATTTGATGTTCGGAATCATGGGCATGTTGAAACTTTGCATCTAACCTGCTGCAGGGGAAATACTGTTATAGACCGGCTGTTGATATATGTGCTGCAATATACACGTGCATAGCTAAATTAAGATTTTAAGAAACAAAATACAAAATGGTCCCGTGTACTCTAAAAATGCGTACTCTATGCAATCTGGGTTCTGTATGCCGAGCTACGTCTCCTCCTGTACCCCTTAAGGACTACTGACTCCAATGGTTTGCCTTCTCTCATTCAATTCCCATCCAGCTTTTCTTTTTTTAAAAATGGCATGGTTTTGAAATGGGTAACTTAAGTTTGTTTATAATTTATCCTCACTAAATAAATTAATAAAACCACGAAATGAGTGTCTGGTTTACATCTTCAACTGGAGAACTCCCTGATACCTCGTTTTGCTGGCGTTTAGATCACATTGGATGAGGAGACAGCAAGGACTCAGCAACATGCTATTTGTGTGGATTCTCAAATACAAAATGACGCAAACCTCCTTCTTTAGAGGTTTTTGAACAGAGGCTAGAAGGCCATCTGACAGCAATGCTGAGTCTGTGAACTTGGGCAGATTGTGAGAGGGAGGGCAGGGAGGGATGAGTCACTGCTCGGCTCCCGTGGCTCTTTCTTACACGCCCAGGATAACGCTGATCACTACTTTGGGGTCAGGAAGAAATTTTTCTCCAGGCCAGATTGGCCCATGGATCTTGGTGGGTTTTTTGCCTTCCTCTGGGGTCACTGAGCAGGGGTCACGGGGGGGGAGTGGGAAGATAGCTGTGAATTTCCTGCATTGCACGGGGGGTAGACTAGATGACCCTTGGGATCCCTTCCAGCTCTATGTTTCTATGTAAACCAGGAGAGAGAAATGGGAGGGCAAAGACTACAACTCACACCTCTTCATTCTGGTCAGACTTTCAGTTTTCCACATGTTCACCTACCCCAAATTCAGAAGACCTGAATGTCCTCCACAGGTAAGAGGAAACAAGAGTCTGGTGGCGCCTTTAAGACTAACAAAGTGTATTCCGGCATGAGTGTTCCTGAGTCAGAACTCACGTCATTCAGTGCATGGAGTGCACAGCTCCTTTTGGTATCTGATAAAATGAACTGTGACCCATGAAGGATTTTGCTGGAAGATGTGTTGATAGTCTTGAAGGGGCCACTGGACTGCTGTTTTATTTTTGCTGCAACATTCTAACACTGATACCCTCATGGAATTATCCACAAGAAGACAAAAAGCAGGATACAAATATAATACATTATTATTATTATTTATTTATGCCTATATTTATACCCACTTTTCTCCTCCACAGGGTCCCAAAATAGCTTACATCAGTCTCCTCCATTTTATCTACATAACAACCCTGTGAGGTAGGTTAGGCTAAGAGTGTACGACTGGCCCAAGATCACCCAGCCAGTTTCCACAGCAGAGGGGATGATTCGAACCTGGGTCTCCTTTATCCTAGTCTGACATTCCAGCCGGTGCACTATACTGGTTCTCCAGAATCATAGCAACTAGCCTTACAGGGGAGGCTGAGAACTTGGGGTTGTATCAGTGTTTTTTTTTCGGGGGGGAGGTGTCACACAAAGTGGAATGGAATGTTAAGGGTTAATCTTCAAGTTCTTCATGACATTGTACTGCAGTTATTGCTTAGCCAAATTACAGCATTAATTAAGAGAGGCCACTAAAAGTGCTGCCTATCAGCCTCTGTTCCCTAAGGTCCTATCAAAAAGTGAATGAAGTTCAATAGTAAGGACAAGAGCCACAGCCAATTCTGGTTGGTGATTTGTGTTTCCATTGCATTTGAAAATTGACCCTCCATCTGCTTACGGAGAGTGCTTTCTTCCCTGGGTGTACCTGGAACAACATTCATGGAAACCAATTACTGATTTTTTTCCCCCCTGCCTCAATCCTTCTGATGAACCTCAGGGTTGCCATCTGCAAGAGCAGCGGGCCGTTTTCCTATTACGGCTCAGAATATGGTGTGTATTAAAATGCGATGCAGCCTGATCCTTTGCACAGTGGGTCAAGAGTTGGTCGCACTGAAATAGCTTCCTCTGAGCACACAGAGCTGTAGCCAGCACCACCAAGCACTCGTGGGCTTTTCTCGTGCCAGAAAACAATGTGTTGTGTCACTTTCTAACTATTTTATTGCAGAACAACTGGGCCTAATATTTTTATAACAGGAAGATTAAGAGAGGGTTTTCTCTCTTTTTCTTTCTTTTTAAAAAAGGAGTAAGCGCTTGAAAGTAAAGGCTTGAAAGAGGATTTAAATCTAACCATAAATCTATCCATGCAGCATATCACACAGAATGCCAGCCTGGCCCAAATTGGATATAAATTCTAACTGTCTGGCTCTCCTTCGCTTTCCTTTTCTCTCCACTCCCTTTCTGTTGGGTAGCCTGTCTCATAAGCTTGTACACTCGTCGACTTGGTCTGTCCCTCTCTATTGACGTGAGCCAGTTTGGGAGATAATTGTCTAAAAAGCAGAATAGTGCTAGTAGAAAAGAGCCCAAATTGGATATAAATTCTAACTGTCCGGCTCTCCTTCCTTTTCTCTCCACTCCCTTTCTTTTGGGTAGCCTGTCTCATAAGTTTGTACACTCGTCAACTTGGTCTGTCCCTCTCTATTGATGTGAGCCAGTTTGGGAGATAATTGTCTAAAAAGCAGAATAGTGCTAGTAGAAAAGAGTAAGAGTCCAGTAGCACCCTAAAGACTAACAAGATTTGTGGCATGGGATTGGGAGTTGCGCGTCACTGCTCAGTTCTTCCGATACTTAAATCCTGAAGATTTATCTGAAGAAGCGAGCAGTGACTCACAAAAGCTCATGCCCTCCCACAAATTTTGTTAGCCTTTAAGGTGCTACTGGACTCTTTCCTACTGCTACAGACAGACTAACACGGCTACCCATTTTGATCTCTCTAGCAGAATAGTATTGTTATTAGTATTATAAATGAACAAGCAAGGACTTGGTAGGGGGATCTCATTTCACTTCCCCCACTATCTCCTGTTTCTCTTCCCTAAACACCCCCATATCCTCTCGCCCTTTCCTGCTTCCCTCCTTCCCAACCACCAGCCAACCTACCTTTATCTGCCCCTGTCTTCAGCTTTCCCTCCTTCCATCCCCCTTGCAGCTTCTACCTGGGAAAACTCTGGCCAACCTGTGCAGTGCAATGGAAAGAGAGCTAATTAGTATACTATTGACAGCAGCCAAAGCCACAATTGCTTGTTCCTGGAAAGAAACCAAACCCCCCACAACCGCCTCTTGGCATGCCATTGTCTGGGATGACTTTTTACTAGAGAAATGTACGGTCTTCTTCAACGAGAGCCGTAATGAGAGGGATTTGTACAATCCACCGGAAAAATGGTTACTTTTTTAAAGAGAGAAATGACCTCTTGATATAAAGTTTAAAAGCAGTTAACATTCTTATCGTAGTCAAAGATCGGTACTTAGTCAGCTCGGTCCTTTTCTTTGAATTGCCTCCCAATACAAAATATCTATGTAATTAGCACTACTCAACTAAATAGTATAAGGGCACATTAAAAAGTATTATTGGACTGGTTTTTTTTTAAGAATGCTTTTCTTAATGTAGCTCACCAAGTTGACAATGTTTGTATTGCTCTGTTAAACATTTGAACATTTTAATAAAATTAATTTAAAAAAAACAAACTTGTGCAGTGCTGGCTGCCAAGCCAGACCCAGTTGTGTTGTGGGGAACCAGCAAGGATTTGCAAGGGGCACCTCATTTCCTCCCGTTTCCCCTTCACCAC
>NW_015173158.1:206746-220636 GCF_001447785.1 Gekko japonicus
GTATCCTCACATTTTACTTCTGTCCTTCTCCTGACCCCCCCCCCCATCTTTGGCTATATAATATTTATTATTTATTGACTTAATTTGTACCCAGCCTTTGTCCCCAATTGGACCCAACACAGCTTCGATCATTCTCCATTTTATCCTCACAACAACCCTTTGGGTTAGGTTAGGCTGATTATGTGTAACTGTCCCAAGATCACCCAGCAAGCTTCCACAGCAGTGTGGGGATTCAAACCTGGGTTTCCCAGCTTGTAGTCTAAAACTCTAACCACTGCACCAGTGTCTTTTATGGGGTGGCTGTTGTTGAACAGGAGTAAGCAAGCCCGTCTTGGGTGAATCATGCAACTTGCAAGATAGCAGGTGGTTTGGTGGTTAATGCCAAGCTTGGCCCCAATGAGCTCCCTTGAAGAAGAAGAAGAGTATACCCCACCCTCTCCTACCCAAAGGAGTCTCAGAGCGGCTTACAAACTCCTTCCCCTCCCCACAACAGACACCCTGTGAGGGTGCCAAAACAGTCCTTGAAAGGGCTCTTCCCCCTCCTGCCATTTACTGATAGAAATCAAGACTTGATGGTTGACTGTAGTGTTTCAGTTAACTAGCAACAGCCACAGACAGTATTTATTTCTTAAAGCTACAGGTGCTGCTTCAGTCATTTGGGGTGTTTTCTGTAAACAGAGGACTTTTTCAGGTTTCTAGAAAGATATGTCTTCTCTGTTCATGGCTACCATCTCTGGATTTAAGTACCATGTTGAAAATTAGATATATTAGTGATAGGTGTAATTGTGAGACAGAAATGACGGAAAACATATGAACGCTTTAGTGACTTCACCAGGAAGCTGGAAGTCTGTTAAGACTGAGAATAACATTATGTGAACGTATTAGGCTGCCCCGATCCCCAAATTGGGTGCTTTACAACTCTGGGTATCTAAGGCCAGCATTGCTCTTCACATCTGCAGAAGCCTCAGCAAATAAATCATTGCTAAGCACCATGAGAGGTGCCATATTGATACTAAAACCCAGACTGTAAAGCTCAGCTGGATCAACATTTTTAGAAGTGAGGTTTGGCAGCCTTCCAAAGGAAGAGTCCTTACTCTTTCATTCCTTCTCTCTTGATTTGTAGGGCTCTCCATTCAAGTTTTTGTCCTCTTTTTTCTCTGTTCTGTTTCTCCTCTGCCTTGAGACTGAATACCAAAGTCGCCAAGGCCCACCTCAACTGCATATGCCTCCACTAGGGCTGCCAGCTCTGAGCTGGGAAATGCCTAGATATTTTGCAGGTGGAGCCTAGGGAGAGCGGGGTTTGGGGAGGGGAGGGACCTCAATCGGGTACAGTGTAGGGTTGCCATCCCCCCCTGGTCCGGCTGGGGGTTCCTCCAATTTTCAGGGCTTCAATCCACTGCCTGCCAGCTTGTCAGTGGGGGAAGCCCCACCACCAAACAGCTGTGCGACGTCCCTGTCATGTCATCCAAAAGTGACATCATCACATTACCAATGTCAGGGGTTCTGCTCTAGTTTTTGGGCAAACTCTATGGCTTTGAGGGCAAAAAAACAGTTTTGCCCTAAAACTAATCCCCCCCCCCCAATGGCAACAACGTGATGACATCACTTCTGGGTGATGTCACTGTGGCGTGCGTGCTTTGCACAGCACGAGAAAATCCCGGATAGTGGCCAGGAGCCACTGCCAACAGCAAGGTCAGACCTGACAACCCTACTACATCGCCATAGAGTTCACCCTCCACCCTCCAAAGCAGCCATTTTCTATAGGGGAACTGATCTTGGTTGCCTGGAGTTAGGGTTGCCAGATCCCCCCCTGGTCACTGGCGGGAGATGGTAGACTCAGTAGGGTTGCCAGATCCAGACTGAGAAACTTCTGCAGATTTGGGGATGGAGACTGGGGAGGACAGGCGCTTCAGTGGGGTACGGTGCCATAGAGTCAACCCTCCGAAGCGTCCATTTTCTCCTGGGGAACTGATCTTTCTAGTCTGGAGATGAGCTGTAATTCCACGGGATGCCCACCTGGAAGCTGGCATCCCTATGCAGGGGTCGTTTCATAGAAAAAGAGCTAGGGGAACTCATTAGCATAACTCATTAGCATATGCCACACCCCCTGACATCACCAGAAGTGTGTCATAAGGCCACACCCCCTGAATGCGCTTGCCCGCTTCGGGAGAGGGGATCAAAGTGTAATACAAGCCTCCTCCGAGACTTGATCACACCAATCTCAACTCTCTCTTGGGTCTTGATGCCTGCCAGTCATTCCCCCTGCCTGGGGGAAGCCGCGTTGGACCAAAATACAGTCCAAACTTCTGTAAGGAACACCTGTTCACCCGGAGCACTTACAGGGTGCGTCAAATCGCCATTTTACCCCGACCGGAAGCAGGGGGCGGGGCTTCGTCATGTGCCCCGGCCCCCGCACCTCACCCGGGGGAACGGCGATCCCCCCCCCCAATCGACCCCTGCCCTATGAGATCTATTGTAATGATGGTAGGTAGCCTTAAAGAACCTTAACAAAAAAATAAAATTTTTAGTAGGTGGCAGCTTCCTTATCCCAAATCTATAGAGTAGGAAAGACTAGAGTAGCACATGCCAATCTGATTGGGGGCCTTTATCACTCAGGACTGTAAGTTTGCATGCAAGTGAATGGAGCACAACACATCTGAATTCAATGGAGTGCTAGTTTTGTTGCTGAAGGAGTGATGGGAGTAGTAATTTAACAAAATTAGTATTTTTTTGCACTCTGAGCTGCAGAACTCAAAATAGAAACTCTATGTGTGCGCGCACATGCACCTGCGTGTAAAGATTCTTAGCTGTTTAACAGGCATGGTGGTTTGTGCAGAAGTGCGACTAAAGGGGTATTCCACCGATAAAACAGGACTGATCCTAAAAGCTGTTCTTGAAGAGCTGTAACCGTTCTTTCTCCTCCTCACACCAATGAAATGGGGGTTCATGATACAGCACTCCCCTTTTTGTATGTCTTTGTAATACTTTTCACACACTTTGCAGTGTTATTTTAGAACCATGATAAAACAGAAAGTAAAATTATAGCAAAAACCAATCTAAAAAAGGCCAGTTTACTGACACAGATGCACCCTTTGTACAGAAGCATTTTTTTAAAATTAGAACTATTACATTTTTTCTGATCCTGAATGCCCGTCTTCTTCTTTTTTGGGGGGGGGGTAGGGTTTCCAGCGCTGGGGTGGGACACATCTGGAGATACGGGGGGGGAGGGGGAGCATGAGGGGGCGGGGTTTCGATGCCATAGAATCCATATTCCAAAGCGGCCGTTTTGAGATCTCCAGCCACACCTGGAGGTTGGCACCATGGGGACATACCTTCCTATTCGCCTTGGGCCTGAGTTTTCCGGTAGAAAGATTGTCGAGAAATGTTTTTTTTGGGGGGGGCATGCTTTGCAGTGTCAAATCACCGCCAGACAAAAGCCCTGAATTTCGTCACTGTCTCCTATGAGCTGCGGTCATTTTTAAACCAAGCAACGAGCCTGCACGCAAAGGACCCATCAGTCTCGCATGCTCCGTGGTGCACAGCTCGCCCCCCTCCCCATCTGATCCCCCCCCCAAGCCGAAGAAACCAGGAGAAAACGGAGCGCCCAGAACGCTCAAGGCTGCCGAGAGATCAACACGCACAGAAACATTTGCCTCCCACTTCTACAAACGACGCCACTAGACGTAGAAACGTTCCACGCCTCTTTGCCACGTTTCAAAAACGCCCCCAGGAAAAACTACGTATCCCAGAATGCTCGGCGACCAATTTATGAATTTCAAAACAGCCCAATGAACGCTGGGATACGTAGTTCATACTGCACGCCCTTCAAATAGTCACGTCTGGGCAAGGGGTCGATATCCCCGCGGCGCCGGAACGCGTAAGGTACAAATATTAATTTCCGGGTGTCATAAGGTTAATTTCAAAGAGGGGGGAAACAGGTCGCAAAAACTGACATTGGATCACTTCCGCTTCCTGGTGCCTCGTTGCCACGGAAACGGACGCATGTTGGCTTCGACGCCGCCGACTTCCGGCGGGGCTGTTGCCTTGGTAACGCGAGGCGGCTGAGGCCTAGCGCCGGCATGGCGTCGGCGGTGGCTACGATCGCCGACGGCGAGTTCACGGCGACCATTTATGGCCTGATCCGGGCCGGACGCTTCGCGGAGGCGGCGGGGATCTTGAGCAGCGAGCTGCAGAGAAGCTCCCCCTCCCGGGCCGGCCTGTCCCTGCTGGGCTACTGCTACTACCAGCTGCAGGACTTCGTGGCGGCGGCCGAGTGCTACGAGCAGCTCGTGGCGCTGCACCCGGAGCTCCACGACTACCGGCTCTACCACGCGCAGGCGCTCTACAGGGCCGGGCTGTACGCGGAGGCGCTGCGCGTCGCCGTCCCTCTGCTCGACGCCCCCGCTTTCCAGGGCCGGGCCCTGCGCCTCCAGGCGGCTGCCCACTACGCCCAGGGCGACCTGTCCAGCGCCAAGGCCCTGGTGGAGCTCCAGCAGTCGGGCAACGCGGGGAGTAATGCGGGGGCCGGGGACGACCCGGCGGAGGCGTCCGACGCGGAGGTGAACATGGGCTGCCTGCTGTACCGCGAAGGGCAGCATGAGGAGGCCTGCAGCAAGTTCGCCTCCGCCATGCAGGTGCTGGGCTACTGTCCTGAGCTGTCCTACAACATGGCGCTCTGCTACTACGCCGCCAAGCAGTACTCCCTGGCTTTGAAGCATCTGGCGGAGATCATTGACCGCGGCATGCAGCAGCACCCGGAGCTGAGCGTGGGCACCAACACGGAGGGCCTGGATGTCCGCAGCGTGGGCAACACGCTGCTCCTGCACCGCACCGCCCTGGTGGAAGCCTTCAACCTCAAGGCGGCCATCGAGTACCAGCTGGGCAACCTGCAGGCGGCTCAGGAGGCCCTCACGGACATGCCGCCCAGGGCTGAGGAGGAGCTGGACCCCGTCACCTTGCATAACCAGGCACTGATGAACATGGACAAGCGGCCCACGGAAGGCTTCGAGAAGCTGCAGTTCCTCCTGCAGCAGAATCCCTGCCCACCGGAGACATTTGGGAACCTGCTGCTCCTCTACTGCAAACACCAGTACTACGACCTGGCTGCAGACGTACTGGCAGAAAATGCTCACCTGACTTATAAGCTGCTCACGCCTTACCTGTACAATTTCTTGGATGCCATGATCACCTGCCAAACTGCCCCTGAGGAAGCCTTCCACAAGCTGGATGAGCTGGTGGGAGCACTCACCGAGCAGCTGAGGAAGCTTACCAAGGAGGTACAGGAGGCAAGGAAGAACCGAGACGATGAGGCTCTAAGAAAGGCACTCGGTGAGTACGATGAGACGCTGGAAAGATACGTCCCTGTCTTCATGGCCCAGGCCAAGATTTATTGGGACATGGAGAATTATCCCATGTTGGAAAAGATGTTCCACAAGTCGGTGGAGTTCTGCAAGGATCATGAAGTGTGGAAACTCAATGTGGCTCATGTGATGTTCATGCAAGAGAACAAATACAAAGAGGCAATCAGTTTCTATGAGCCTATCGTCAAGAAGCACTATGATAACATTCTGCAGGTCAGCGCCATTGTACTGGCCAACCTGTGCGTTTCCTACATCATGACTAGCCAGAACGAAGAGGCAGAGGAGCTGATGAGGAAGATCGAGAAGGAAGAAGAGCAGCTCTCCTACCACGAGCCTGATAAGAAGATCTATCACCTTTGCATTGTCAACCTTGTCATCGGGACACTCTACTGCGCCAAAGGGAATTTTGACTTTGGCATCTCAAGGGTGATTAAGAGCTTGGAGCCTTACAACAAAAAGCTAGGCACGGACACTTGGTATTATGCTAAAAGATGTTTTCTGTCGTTGCTGGAAAATATGTGCAAGCATGTGATCATGGTGCGCGACACTGTCATTCAAGAATGTCTCCAGTTTCTTGAGCACTGTGAAATGTATGGGAGGAATATTCCGGCTGTGATTGAACACCCTCTTGAGGAAGAGAAGATGCACAGTGGGAAAAACACTGTTACTTACGAAGCCAGGCAGCTGAGGGCACTGATGTATGAAGTTATTGGGTGGAATAAGTAATTGCCGTAGCGTTGCTGTGCGCAGTCTTATCTTGAATGAATCATCTTGGTGTTTTCAAATACTATTTTGTCTTTATCTACTTGTTGTTCATTGGTAATGTTTGAAATGTATCAGAATTATACAGAAACAAGTGGGTTCTCCATCGCAGAGGATGTTAAATACTCATATGCTTCAATATTTGAAAGTCAGACTTCGACATACAATACTCTACGACCTAGGTGTATTAGCAGTTTAAGATTACTTATCTGTTTTATATGGGAGATTTGGGGGGCTTTTTTGTTTCATTTCTGCCCCTGGAAATATTGAATAAAACTTACTTGTTCTCTTTTTTAAAAGGAAGATACGGTATTGTTTTGTATTGCCAACGTATTTTTAAAATATAAGAAAAATAAAAGGAGGTTTTCAGAACATTGTGCAAATTTGTGGTGTTGAATTGATGGGGCCATATTATGTAGGAAAGAAGAAATAATAAATCTTGCATTTCAGGTTTATATAAACCTGAAATGCAAGATTTATTATTTGAGATATACCTAGTTTGAGAGAAATCTAGTACTACTATGGACCCCCTCCAAAAAAAAAATGAATACCATTTTTGTAATCAGCTACCTAAAAAAGAGAGAGATGATCATTCAGAGGAAGGAGGTAACGGTGTTCTCCAGTAATTAAAATTTATATTATTCCTCACAAAGGTCACAATCCTGCCTCTGGCAGGGATGGGCAGAGGTCAGTGTAGAAATGCCATCCGTGTGCCAGTAGGCTGGGGAATGGATACAAAGCAGCTTTTGCCTATCCTACCATGCAGCCATCCCACCCTTGGATGCACAGATGCAGAGTTCTCTTTTAGTGGGCCTTGATCACATGAGTCTTCACGCAGCCGCAAGCAGTGAGCCACCACATCGTGAGCCCAAAGCACTCCACATCCTTAGTACCAGCAGCCGCCCAGTGAAAACCCTGACATGGGGACCTACACTCAGCATGAGTCGTCTGCAAGGGAAGGGCCATAAGTTGCTGGAAGTCCAGAGGGGAAGGCCTTGGGTTGCTGAAGCCTGCCACTATTTGTAGCTTGAGCAAGTCATACGACGCAGTGCTGACTGGTCTCAAGCAAGCAGCATGGCTGGATGATGTTACTGAGCCTGCACCCTTCGTGAAATGCCTTGGTTGCCTCTCGGTGACAGCCACCTGGTGGTGCAGTGACACCACAACTAATCGAGCTGGTTGAAATACGGAGAGCTTACAATCTTAGAGGATGATGATGATGATTTAATCTTTGGATTTATATGATTCAGGTCATGGCTCTATGCAGAAAGCCAGTTTTACCTCATGGTCAGGTAATTCAACAACACTAAAACGGTCCCATTTTAATTTTTCAGTTAGAGATAAATTCACATCCGTAGAAGACATAATTACTGCTACTGCTTTAAGAAACTATTCTGCTTTAAACACCTTTTTAGCCACATCTGCTGGAAGCCCACCAACAGGAGTGCATGCTGCCCACGATGCATGATCTCCATTTTGTGTGAGTCATGCAACACGTGAGTTTTTTGTGTGATGCCACAAAGCTATATGTGCATAGAAAATGCATGTGTTGAAAGTCACACTAAATGGTGACTGTGCATATCAGGAACATTACAGGTAGTCCCGGCTCTCATTGGTTGGCACCAGATATGCATGGCTGTAATGTCTGAAAAGGACTGAAGTCCACATTTAGTGTTTAACCAAGGGAAGCTAAAGATTTCTGCCAAATCTGGTCGCTTTCATGGACGATCTTCACAGACAGCTGGATTGAGGTGGGCCAGCACTGCTGTTATTGCTTGATCCGACAGCAGTGCTCGACCCGGTTGACCATGACTTGTTGACTCACCGCCTCATTGACACAGGAGTCTGTGGAGTGGCCTTGAAGTGGCTTACCTTGTTTCTCCAAGGTTGGGGACGGTGGTGCTAGGAGAGAGGACGACAACTCGACACCCTTTGGTTTGTGGGGTCCCTTGGGGCAATCCTCTCCCCAATGTTGTTTAACATCCATATGTGCCCCCTCATCCAGCTGGTGCAGAGTTTCGGGCTGGGTTGTCATCAGTATGCTGATGACACCCAGCTATATCTGCTGATGGCTCAGATAATTTGGCTGAAGGGTTGGAGGCCATGGTGGGTTGGTTGAAGCAAAGCCTGCTGAGACTGAATCTGTCCAAGATGGACATTCTGTGGCAGGGGTGGTGGTGTCAGGATTGGGGGGCCGACTCCCAGCTCTGGGTGGTGTGCCATTAACACCAGCACCCACCATTAAGAGCCTGGGTGTGTTTCTGGTTTCCTTCTTATCGATGGGGGCCAGATCACAAACGTTGCCAGACTGGCATTCTTTCAGCTACACCAAGTGTCTCACCCTGATCTGGCCACAGTAATCCATGCAACGGTCACCTCTAGGCTAGACTACTGTAACTCGCTCTATGCAGAACTATCCTTGAGGCTGACACTGAAGTTGCAACTGGTCCAGAATGCGGTGGCTCAGGTTCTAACCGGAACCCCATTAACAGCACATATCCAACCGGTGCTGTGTCAGCTGCACTGGCTCCAGGTTGAATACTGCATCAGGTTTAAGGTTCTGGTATTAAACTTTAAGGCCCTAAATGGACTGGGATTAACGTACCTTCGGGAGCGCCTCTCCTGGTATACCCTACAAAGAGCACTGCGCTCAGCAGAGAAAAATCTGTTGGATATCTGGCTGTCCTCAATCAGAGTCAGGGCCTTTTCGGTCCTGGCCCCGACCTGGTGGAACTCTCTGCCTAGCAACATCCGTGCCCTGTGGGACTTAACACAGTTCCACAGCGCCTGTAAGACAGAGATGTTCCACCAGGCTTATGGCTGAGGACAGCAACGGCTCTCCTTTCCCATCCCCCCCCCTTTGGGGTTAGGATAAATGTGGCTATTTTTGGATCCGTTACCCCATTCATGTCTCCAAAGATCATTATCTCTTCTTGAAAACTGAAAATGGATTGAACTTGGAACCTTCTGCGTGCCAAGCAGATGCTCTACCACTGAGCCATGGCCCTTCCCCAACCACAATCACCCTCTGACTACTGCATGGGAAGTGCGTTGTGGTGGGTTGCATGGCTGGAACTTACTGAGATGTGTCTTTAGATGTAATTCCAGCCACCCCAGAGTCTTGATCCTCGGTTTCCGTGCTGTATTCCACAACAGACTGTCCTTCAGAAAGAGACCTCTGGCAGCAAACCTTGTTTACCTTCATGGAACAGAACTGGCAGTAAACTGTTTCTAATCTGAGGACTGCGTTGGGGGGGGGGAGGAGAGAATGCTACCACATAGTGTACTGCAGCAACAGTGTGACCTTTAACAAAAAGTTTTAAAAAGTCACTCTGCATTACAGAGAATGAAGTGCAGGCTATGGGCACTGACACGGCGAATAGCGGGGCTTTGTTTAATATTCATTGTGTGCATTCCGTAAAAGTCAGTGGGCAGTTTTTAAAAAACAGATCCCTGTGCATATTTGTTCAAGTTCAAGTGCCGAATGCCCTCTAAGCAGAGCGAAGTAGAAGGCAGAGTTCTTTATGCCTTTATTCACGGCTGACTGCCCGAGGATGTTTATGTGCTCTGGACATTTTCACCTTCAGAATCAGCCTTTGTTAATCCTTGGCCAGCGTCACCCCCTGGAATGTCAAGCGCCCTTCCGCCTCCTTTAACATAAGGAATGAAAAGCCACAAATATTATTGTAAGCTGCAAAGGGGGATGGCCAGATATAAGAATAGGCCTTTTCTCACCATAAGTTTCTGGTCTCCCCGCGGAACTCTCATCGGATGTGGAAATATTGGAAAGAGAGATTCCCTTCCAGAGTATTACTTTGGGGTTAGGATAAATGTGGCTATTTAAAGTGCCCTCTGGAATGGGCACTGTAATTGTTTGGCTGCTTTTAACTCATTTTAAATGTGACTGTATCTTTTAAATATTGTACACCACCCTGAGCCCCAAATATGGGGGAGGGCAGTTGAAAAATTGAATCAATCAATAAAAAGGGTTGCTGATCTGTTAAGTGAGTCAATCTGTGGGGAGAAAAACACTTTATGCAATAATGTTAATCTTTAACCCCTCTAATTTGGTTTAGGGCACATGCACCTACAAGATTAGAATACACAAGTGGAGACCCACAAGAAACGTGCGAGGAGAGGGCATTCCCTTACCTTTGCTTCCTTCCCTCTCCCCCCATCTTCCCCTTTCTTTCTCTCCCCAAGCCAATCCCCCCTTCTTTTTCTTTCCAACCCTCCACCAAGCCAATCCCTGGGTCTCCCGGATCCACATCCACCACTCTAACCATTGCCTCACACTGCCTCTCTGATGAAAGCGAAATTAAATTCAGATCAACCCTCGCCACGCCAATCTCCCCTTCTTTCTCCTTCCCTCATTTTCTCCACCTTTGAGCCCCCCAGTGTATTTTTCTAGGGGGTCACCCAAGTTTGCAGAAAAACTTGTTGATTTAGATATCCACACATTGGGGAGTGTTGAGAATTAGATATATAGATTTTCAAACTCCAAATAATAGTACTCAAGTCCCATAGCACTTGAGAGACCCAACAAAATTTGTTTGGGGGGGATATAAGCTTTCAAGAGTACAATGCTTACTGTCATTATTTTGATTACAGTGCACTTGTACCTCTGCATCCTGAGTTCCTTCTTTTGCAACACTCCTCTAACCTTTCTACTTGTATCTGACAAAGAGAGCTTTGACTCTCGAAAGCGTATACCCCCAAAATCTTCTTGATCTGTGCGGCACTACTGGACTAGCTGGTCTACTGCAGGTCAACACGACTACCCTCTGAAACAGTCTTCATAAAGGTATAATACATATTATTAATCAATAATAATATAGCAGAATTATAGCACTCCAGGGTATAGTCTGAAACAAATTACTACAAGACAAGACTCTGTTTGAGTGCATGCTTTACCAGCAGGGTCATGGGAGTCCTGACCTGGATAGCCCTGGATAGCCCGATCCTGTCAGATCTCGGAAGCTACGCTGGGTTGGCCTTGGCTATTAAGGGCGACTTCCAAGGCATACCAGGGTCATGACGCAGAGGCAGACAATGGTAAACCACCCCTGAAATGTCTTTTGCCTCAAAAACAAGTCGACCTCACTACCTAGTGGTGCATAATGCTAAAGAGCTAGAACTTCTGGCTGCCAGACAATCTTAGGATCTCCTGGCTATTCTGCACACAATGCCATACGATAATTAATTACTTGGAGTCATGGGAGCAGATGTGGCATGCCTTCTCCCACATCACTCTTAGCACAAAGATGGCCTTAGAAGGGACCACGTAGCCAGGCATCCTTGTATGATCATCTTCTTTCAAATATTATTTGTACGACCGAGGAAGCTCTTGCTCTGTTGCTTGTATCATATGACCCATCTCATTCTTTTGAGGGGCTATTCAGCTCTTGCCCCTCTCTAAATGTGTGGAAACAGCCAAGCATAACAATAACATCCTATCTACTGCCTCTAAGCATGTATTGAGGATGTGCTGTATTGGTGCCAGTCACATGGTAAAACTGAGCGCTATCCCATGAACCCATGAAGCTGTCTGATTCTGAATCAGTATGGTCTACCCAGGTTGGGAGTGACTCTCTAGGGCTTTGAACTACAATCTTTCACATCACCTACAACCTGATCCTTACATAAAGTCAACAGTTGTAAAGCAATAAATATGTAAAAATAGCAGATAAATGTATAAGGGTATCTTTTCTAATTATGGATGGGAAGTTTGCCTCCTGTAGTTTATTTCACCTATCCTTTTTTGGATCCATTACCCCATTCATGTCTCCAAAGATCATTATCTCTTCTTCTTGAAAACCAAAAATGGATTGAACTTGGAACCTTCCGCGTGCCAAGCAGATGCTCTACCACTGAGCCATGGCCCTTCCCCAACCACAATCACCCTCTGACTACTGCATGGGAAGTGCGTTGTGGTGGGTTGCATGGCTGGAACTTACTGAGATGTGTCTTTAGATGTAATTCCAGCCACCCCAGAGTCTTGATCCTCGGTTTCCGTGCTGTATTCCACAACAGACTGTCCTTCAGAAAGAGACCTCTGGCAGCAAACCTTGTTTACCTTCATGGAACAGAACTGGCAGTAAACTGTTTCTAATCTGAGGACTGCGTTGGGGGGGGGGAGGAGAGAATGCTACCACATAGTGTACTGCAGCAACAGTGTGACCTTTAACAAAAAGTTTTAAAAAGTCACTCTGCATTACAGAGAATGAAGTGCAGGCTATGGGCACTGACACGGCGAATAGCGGGGCTTTGTTTAATATTCATTGTGTGCATTCCGTAAAAGTCAGTGGGCAGTTTTTAAAAAACAGATCCCTGTGCATATTTGTTCAAGTTCAAGTGCCGAATGCCCTCTAAGCAGAGCGAAGTAGAAGGCAGAGTTCTTTATGCCTTTATTCACGGCTGACTGCCCGAGGATGTTTATGTGCTCTGGACATTTTCACCTTCAGAATCAGCCTTTGTTAATCCTTGGCCAGCGTCACCCCCTGGAATGTCAAGCGCCCTTCCGCCTCCTTTAACATAAGGAATGAAAAGCCACAAATATTATTGTAAGCTGCAAAGGGGGATGGCCAGATATAAGAATAGGCCTTTTCTCACCATAAGTTTCTGGTCTCCCCGCGGAACTCTCATCGGATGTGGAAATATTGGAAAGAGAGATTCCCTTCCAGAGTATTGCTTTCATAATACTCTAAGTTAGAGGTATCATCTGATGATTAGCCAATGAACAAAACACTTTTTTCTATACATTGCATATTTGTTTCTATTATTTCTTGATTTAGATATTTATATTCCACGTTTCTCCCCAGTGGAGACCCACGGCTGCTTACGACCTCATTCTCCTCTCCTCCATTTTATCTGCACAACAGTACTGTGAGGTAGGTGAGGCTGAGAGAGCGTAGGTCACCCAGCAAGCTTCCAGGGCAGAGCTAGGATTCAAACCCGGCTCTCCCAGGCCCTAATCTGATACTCTACCCACTATACCAAGTTGGCTCTCTTAAGAAGAAGTAGCATAGTTAAAAAAACCCAAAAACATTAGACAGGTCATGGAGGTTACTTATCAGTGGCTATTTGATTGGAAAGAAGAAGAGATTGGATTTATACCCTGTTCTTCACTCGGAGTCTCAGAGCAACTTACTGTCTCCTTCCCTTCCTCTCCCCACAACGGACACCCTGTGAGGTAGGTGGGGCTGAGAGAGCTCTGAGAGAACTGCTCTTGAGAAAACTTGTGACTGACGCAAGGTCACACTAGTGGCTGCATGTGGAGGAGCGAGGAATGAAACTGGGTTCTCCTAGATTAGAGTCCGCCCTCCTAACCACTACACCAAACTGGCTCTTGCTAAATGGAACCTTCATTTTCAAAAGCAGTCTATCCTCGGATACTAAATGCTGGGGACAGGCAACGGGGGCAGACTGTTGCCATCGTGCCCTGCTTATAGGCATCCAGGGGGATCCCATTGGCCGTTGCTGGAGAGAGAATCCTAGAAGAGATGACTTGAGGGATGTTCCAACTGGGATGTTCTTTAATTTGGATTTCAGGACTCTTGTTGTTTTGCTGGCCTCACCAAGCCTCACAGCTGAGGACTTAGTAGATTTATTTGCCACTTTTCTCCAGGAAGGCATCTAAAGTGGCTTTGTTGTTGTTCAGTCGCACAGTCGAGTCCGACTCTTTGCGACCCCATGGACCAGCTCCCGCCAGGCCTTCCGGTCTTCCGCCGTCCTCTGAAGTTTGCTCAACTTCATGTTCGTTGCATCT
>NW_015173158.1:221176-227724 GCF_001447785.1 Gekko japonicus
AGGTTCGCCATCGCTTTCCTCCCAAGGAGCAGGCATCTTTTAATTTAATGGCTGATGTCACAGTCTGCGGTGATCTGGGATCCAGCATTAATAAATGCAATGGAAATATTATGGGGGGGGGAACCCCATATTCTTTAAATAAAACCAAGAAACTGCAGCTTGGACCCAATTACCCTGCTCCTTCAAGAGCACGGGTTCCCACCTCTGCTCCCGCCCAAGTTTAGACCTGGAGACAGGAAGAAGTGAAAGATAAAGCCCAGCTTAGGTGGAGCCACTGGCAGCAGCACTGACCCTCCTGCCCTGCCCTCCCTTGCTCATTCAAATTATGCTTAATGCTTTTCTTAATAGAACAAGTTTAGAGTCCAGTGGCACCTTTAAGACCAACGAAGTTTTATTCAAGGTATGAGCTTTCACGTGCACGCACACAAAAGCTCGTACCTTGAATAAACCTTGGTTGGTCTTAAAGGTGCCACCAGACCCTAAATCTGTTCTGCTGTTTCAGACCAACCTGGCTGACCACCTGGGTTGGTGTTACAGGCAGTGTTCCCTCTAAGCTGAGTGAGTGTGAGCCAGCTCACCGTTTTTTAGCTTCTGGCTCTCGCATGTGTGTCTCAGCTCGGAAAGGAGGGCTCCAGGGCAAACTCATTTATGCAGTAGACAAATCGCTTGCTCGCAACTTTAATGCTGGTAGCTCACAAAGTAGAAACTTTGCTCACAAGACACCACAGCTTAGAGGGAGCATTGGTTGCAGGTACAGTCAGGCATGTGGTTAAATCTCTCCCAGTGAAATCTGTAGGGCTTATACAGCCTAAGCAGTGCCTGGATGGTTTATTGTGTTTGCATTCAACAGGCTCCACCTTCATATAAGTGAACGGGACAACTCTGGGGAGGGCGGATTTCTACATCCAGTGTGTTGGACTAAGATTGGGAAGACCCAGGTTCAAATTCCTTCTCTGCTATAGAAGCCTGCTTGGTGACCTTGGGCCAGTAACACCCTCTAAGCCCAACCTACCTTGCAAGGTTGCTGAGAGGATAAAATGGAAGAGGGGAGGATGTTGTAAACCACTTTGGGTGGATGCGGTTGAGAATAAATCACAACTTCACGGCTTCTCCCCCTTGGCGATATGCCACCGTGGGAGCAAAGGAAATTATTTAACAACAAACCTGGGACACAGCTCTTCAAGCTAATAGAACTCACACAGATCTCTATCTGGAAGTAGGGAATCATAGCCAAAATTTCATGTTGGTGAATTAGCGTTATGCTCTAGAATTCCTCAAATCCCGCAGAGCTTTCACCTTGGCTTGTTTTCATCGCCTGCCCTCAGCGCTGCTGGAAGGGAGATATCTACACCTTCCCTACTCTCAGTGTCTGTGTTCCTGCCAACTGAACGCAGTCGAAACAGTGGGACACGTATTATTATATAGCCTGTTTTACAAGGGCATTCGTTCCACATATCTCATCCCTGCTCTATCCACGTTCCCAGGAAGATCTGATAAATTCTATACATAATCTCCTCGCAGGTCGCTCTAATGAGACCACCTCCAAAGCGGACAAATTCTGTGCTGAGGCTTTGTCCATAAGAAAACAGATATCCCAAACCTTTTAATTACTTTTTATGTATAATTAATTACACCTATAAGGTTATGGCTTTTAATCCCTGTATATTAAGTTTATATTTGTATGTAAACTGTGCTGGTAAACGGCTGTTGGCTGATCTTTCGATCGTAATAAATGCTGATGATGATATAAACCACGTTGGGTCCCCAGTGGAGATAGAAATGCAGCACAATGAAATAAATATAACTGCTCAATCACCTTTTATAAAACCCGCTTTCTAGTGTATCTCTCAGACTGTACTTCTTCCCTTCCCTGCCTTTAAAAATAAAATTGTTCTGCTCACTTACCTGTACAGAAAGTATGTTTCTGTAATATTTCTGCAATATTTGTGAGTTATAACAGAAACATATTAGACTTTTTTTTAAAAAGCCCACTTTATATCTGAAGAACTTTTTTTGCCATGTATTCTTCCTTTTATATTTAAAATTCTAGTTCACTTTCTTTTCATGTCAACTATCACATTTGATATCTGTTTAAAATCAACAAGAAATATTGGTTAAAAATATGGAAGGAGCATATATTTTAAATGGGTCAGTAGAATGTATTGTTTCATTATGTAAAGTTACTCCGCATGCTATTAAAATACTCCCTTTTTTTGCTGGGTTTTGTTTCCCCCCTAAGATCTTTAGGATAGTTCCAATGTGCTGTTTTTCCCAATGTTCACATGTAGTGTTAGCATAGCCAGTCTTTCACTGTTGCCAGTGCAAACTACATGAGGACACAGGCCTTGAAATGCAACCTTGCTAGTCTGCAATGAGACATCCTGCATGTCAAAGGCAGATGTGTTGGATGTACACATGGGAGACTATCGTATGGCGAGAAGGCAATAGAGAATCTTCACCGATGCCATGATGGCCATTTATTCGCCCTGTTCTTCTCCGTGGAAAGCTGTGGCCTGCCAAAGCCAATTTCCCAGCTAGCTGAGCCTGATAGTGCATAGCTGGCCTACGGATGCCAGGTCTTCAACTCTGGCAGGAGACCTCCACCTGTCCCCCCACCACCTTTGCCTGGCACTGCTCAGGTAGGCAGCAGGAGGAAAATACTGGGAGAAATGGGGGGGGGATTGGCATGTGCCGAAACCATGAAGTCAATTCTGGCATGACCCAGAAGTGGCTTCATCACATTGGGTGACAGTCTAGCATTTACCCAAAACTTTATAGTTCAACCATAGAGCTTTGGGAGAATGCTAGAGTATCAGCCCTATGTAATGATGTCACTTCCATGTTGTGCTGGACGTCACTGCATCATCACCAAAACCACCTCAATATAAGTCCCCCACTGGCGACCCAAAGGAGTAGCATAAGCAGGCAGACTGCTTGAGTGAGACAGGCCTCCCAGACAGGTGCCTGATAGGGAAGTGCTTTTGAAAAAGTTCAGAATTTTTCAGATTTGGATTACAGGAAGGGTTTCCATACCTTTATTCCAGATTATTCAGGTCTCCAATCTTGTTTCAGAATTCTGAAAATGTTGGGGTCCATTATTCCCTACGGGGGACTCTTTCCAGGGAGATGGAGTGGGATCCACTTCTACAGAATCCTGAACAAGCTGCCTTGTACTTTTCTCTATTGTATCTTATGGGGGGAAACTACGTGCTTATCTCCAGGATGAAGAAGTTGATAGCCAAACACACAAGTGCAACCACTGGGCAAAAGCCTCCAAATGCAAACAGAACCGGCAAGCACAACAGAACCAATGAGATACCAGAGAATCCCAGCAGAACCACAGACAGCCCAGCACAACCATTGGCAGACCTGAGAATCCAAGACAAATTAATTTAGGAAGGCTCACTTTTGCATGCCCAGCATAACTAATGTCCAATCACTTTTGCATGCCCAGCATAACTAATGTCCAATCACTTTTGTATGCCCAGCATAACTAATGTACAATCAGATAATCCAAGACAAACCAACTCAAGCAAGGGAGACTGTTGCATATTCAACCAAATATGTAAAATTGAAGCAAAACAGACATGAGAGCCTTAAAATGCCAGTCCCAAATATTTTCAGACTCAAAATCACTAACTGAGAACTACTCAGAGCTGGGGCTGCAGTATGTCCCCCAGGCTTTTCAACATCTATGTGAAGCCATTGGTAGAGGTCATCTGTGGATTTGGGGTCTATTGTAACCAGTATGCAGATGACACTTAGCTCTATCTCATGCTTCCAAAAGATCCCAGGGAGACAGTGGAAAATGGGAACAGGCACTCGGATGCAGTTTTGGGAGGGACAAGGGCTGACACACTGGGGTGTTCGGGGGGTTGTTGACCCAGGACCTAGGATATCTCCTGGCTGGGGTTGCACTCCCCCTAAAGAAGCAAGTTCTCCACTTGGGGGTACTCCTGGACCCGGGCCTCCTGCTGGATAAACAGGTGGCAGCCGTGACTTTCACTAGCTTCACCTGGTGAGTCAGATGTGGCCCTTCCTGGGCAGGAAAGATTTCGGACTTTGGTGCATGCCCTGATAAAATCTATATTAGATTACTGCACCATGCCCTTCACAGGGCTACTGTTGAAGACTGTCCAGAAGCCACAGTTGGTACAAAATGCTACAGCCAGAATACTGACTGGAGTGGGTTGTGGGGCCCATATCATTCCAGTCTTGTTCCACCTACACTGGCTCCCAGTTTGCTTCCAGGCTCAATTCAAGGTGCTGGTATTGACCTTTAAAGCACTATACAGTTTGGGGCCAGCATACCTGAAGGACCCCCTTTCCCCATATGAATCCACCTGTCCACCCTGGTCATCTTCAGAGGGTCCTGCTTTGGGTGCCCCTTCTGAGGCTAGATGGTGGCAACATCAGAAAGGGCCTTCTTGGTTGTGGCACCAGAACTTTGGAACTCCCTCCCAGAGTGTTGTCTTCTACCACTGGGAGAAGACTTTTTTTGAGCTGACTGGTATATTCCCAATAACTGTTATTGGCCACCTGCCTGTTTGTGGTGCTGTGTATGTTTGTATGTCTATATGTTTTTATTGAGTTGTTTAAACATTTTATATACAAAGGTAAAGGTTTCCCTTGCTCGAAAGCCAGTCGAATCCAACTCTAGGGGGTGGTGCTCATCTCCATTTCCAAGCTGAAGAGCCAGCGCCGTCTGAAGACGGTTGGCAGGAGCTGGGGCCAGAGATGAGCGCCCACTCCGTTATGCGGCACTAGGGTCTCAAACTGCCGAACTACAGACTTTCTGGTCTGCAGCTCAGCATCTTAACCTCTGAGCCACTGTGGCCCATTTTATATATACCTTATTTTAAATGATGTGTTAATGTTTTAACCATTTTAATATTGAAATGTTTTGATGTTCACCACCTTGGGGACCTTATCAGGGTAGAAAAATTGCATTAAAAATGTTCTAAATAAATAAATAAAACCAAAAGTGATGTCATCATGTTGGGGTGACGCTCTAGGATTTCATCAAAACTCTATGGTTAAACCTGTGGTTATAGCTGGAGGCATGGCCCCCAAGGACAGGGGCTCTCTGGCATTTCAGTGCTTCTGCTGCAGCCTCAGAGACCTCTACCATTTTTAAAATCAGTTGCCCTTGTCGCACATCTATTTTTAATTTTGTTTTTGCCTTTATTCAAAATGTTGGCTAAAGAATTAAAAATCCTTTCAAAACCCTTGTGCCTAACAAAAGCGGGTTTCCCGTATACCTAAATAATCATCTTGCAGCCAATTCTCATATATGTAACATGTGAGTGGAAAGATGGACCCCAAGCAGCATTTCTGTGGTGTGTGGAGATAGGATTGTATCATTTAGAGATGTTTCCTTATATTCAGCAGTGTGAAGGAGTTGGTAATACGATATAACATGCTATGATATAATAATATGAGGTCAAGACGGCTCCCGTGCTTCCGGCGTTCCGCAAACTATGCAAAACTGAATTATTCAGGAGGGCATTTTTACACAGGTAATAACTATAATGGAATGGTTCAGAGGGATGGTTTAATAAAGGGAATGGGGGTATGGATTACACTACTCTGTACAGTACTTACTATCTGTGGCTGTATTATTCTCCTACAATATAATTTCTGTGTCGTTTAACACATGGCGTTAAGCCTTATATTTTGTTTCAGCTTTGCTGCAGATTTCTGCAATCATAATACTATTGCGTTGCTTATTGGGCGTTGTTTGCATTGACATACCGTATAATCTGCCCTGAGCCTCGACATAGCATATATAAATAAAAATAATGAGTGGTCTTCTAAGATCATGTGACCTTCATTCTGTTCTGCAGCAAAGCTTAGGGATTAGGGTTGCCAGCCTCCAGGTGGTGGCTGGAGATCTCCAAGGATTCCACCTGATCTTCAGGCTACAGACATCAGCTCCCCTGGAGAAAATGGCAGCTTTGGAAGGTGGGCTCTATGGCATTGTACCCTGCTGAGGTCCCTCCCCTACCCAAACCTCACCCTTAGGGCTGCCAAGTGAAGAGAAGAGAAGAGATTGGATTTATACCCCGCCCTTCACTTGGAGTCTCAGAGCGGCTTACAAACTCCTCTCCCTTCCCCTCCCCACAACAGACACCCTGTGAGGTGGGTGGGGCTGAGAGAACTCTTGACACAAACTGTGCCAGAGCTTGTGACTGACCCAAGGTCACATCAGCAGGTGGAGGAGTGGGGAATCAAACCTGGTTCTCCCAGACTAGAGTCCGTGCACTTAACCACTACACCAAACTGGGGGCAGGAGGCCGGTAAACCCCTGCTTTGGAGGCCCGATTTCCAACGCCGCAGAATCGGGCCCCAGGGGGAACCCCACCCTCAGCGTGCACGTCACTAGGAAGTGACGTTATGATGCCAGGCATGCTGGGGGCGGGGCCACGACCATCCAAGGGGAAATTTTATGGTTTCCCCTTGGATGGTCGTGGCCCCGCCCCCAGCGTGCCCGGCGTCATAACGTCACTTCCTATTGACGTGCATGCGGCGCGCGCGCTCCAGGATCC
>NW_015173158.1:230881-318440 GCF_001447785.1 Gekko japonicus
ATCCAAGGGGAAATTTTATGGTTTCCCCTTGGATGGTCGTGGCCCCGCCCCCAGCGTGCCCGGCGTCATAACGTCACTTCCTATTGACGTGCATGCGGCGCTGGGGGCGGGGCCACGACCATCCAAGGGGAAATTCTATGGTTTCCCCTTGGATGGTCGTGGCCCCGCCCCCAGCGTGCCCGGCGTCACAACGTCACTTCCTAGTGACGTGCATGCGCCGTGCGTGCGCGCTCCGGGATCCACCCGGGAGTCCCCCGCTCCAGAGGTGAGTACTACTTGGCAACCCTACTCACCCTCCTCAGGCTCCACCCCCAAAATCTCCAGGTATTTCCCAACCTGGAGCTGGCAACCCTATTAGGGATTGTTGTTCAAGTTCTTTTAGCTGCTTTTTATATTAAGGTTACTTGAAGCCTTTCTGGTAGCTTTTATCTGTGGACCCAGTAAAATTACAAGGTGAATTTTCCCTTTTGGCAAAGTAGTACACACCATGACTGGAGGTGCTACCATTTTGTCTTCCTTGACTGAGCTTTCAGCAGATTTTGAGACTGGGGGATTTGTAACGCCACAGCGTGTGCTGCCGAGAGATAAGGGGTCAAAGATCCATTTTCTCTCCCCACCTTCCTTCTTATCCTTCCCTCCCTTCAGTCCCTCACAGCCCTTTCTCAGACTGAAGAGAACGGACAGCGGCTGCAGCATCAGGCTGCCCAGAGCAGATGTGGAATATTTTCTCAGAATCCTAGAGCCCTGCTCGGGTCAACCCTGTAGGCCCAAAAATGAGAGACAAACAGAAGTACTGAGAAATGCGGCTCTTTCTGCAGAGAGTCATCATGCAGTTTTCCAACCTGTCTTGGAGGGTTAATGGAGCCTTTCCATTAGCACAGAGCATGTCTTCGCCCTCAGTTTCCAGAAGGTTCCTTAAAACAAGGATACCCCCTCTGACGCATTCTTCCGTGCTCTCGTTTCCTCTCTCACCTCTTCCACTCACGGGCAGACTCTTTCTCAGGAGCTCGGTTTCTCTCTGTGTGTTCTATGCGTGTCCTGCATACCACAGCAGCGTCTGACCCGCCTGCTGCTTTATCAATCATTTTCATGGCAGGCCTTTGCCTGCGCCGGGAGAGAGAAAAAGCACACTATGCCTTTTCCAACCATGCTGTGGGAAGAGGCCATTTCCAAACCATTCCTTTCCCCTGGACTGCAGAAAGAAAAACAAAAAAAAATCTTTCATTGTTCAGAAATTAATTTTTTCCGGTCATATAGCAGGTCAGTGCCTTCCCTTTTAAAGCAATCCCAGCCAAGCAAAAATGAAAATGTCAGATGTACATGGCTGGTGCCGAGCCCCGGAGCTTCTGCTGGGAGTCGGCATCTGGGGGTTTCTAGCAAAGCGTTCAGCTGGGGGGGGGGCTTTTCCAAAGAGGGCTGCTGACCTGTGCAATTTCAAAGCGAGATTTGCTATGAATATCATCTCACGGTCATTGCCACACAGAAGAAAATACAGAGATCAACCGACACATGTTACAGGCTACCGATTCCAGAGGAGGGTAACCATGTTAAACCTGCAAAAGGGATTCAAGTGGTACTTGAAGTACTAACAGATTTATTCAGCGTAAGCTTTCACAGGTTGAAGTATAGTGGGTTAAACGCATGAAGAAACCACGGAGACTGATGTAGTGATCAGCATGGTTTACTGGTACACAACAAAGACAAACGGCCGGCTGGCCAACTATATACATACCTGGGGACACACCCCTAGGTCCCGTTGGTGGGTTTAATCTCCCGCCACAGTCCCATTGGTCCCCCAGTGGAGAGACCAGGAGCCTAGTCCCCATTGTTACTCCAGATTCAAGCTCTGGAGTGTTCGCTGGCCCCTGGTGGCGGTCAGCGGACACAACACAGGTTAAACCTGGCTTCATCAGACACATGAAATTAAACCTCAGTCCATGCACGAATATTGATATGGAGACTCAAAGGACGGATGCATGCTGAGAAGTGGGGTTACAAGGCAATAGGTACATCCTGTGACATTAAAGGTTAGGGCACTAGAGAGGGGCTGTGGCTCAGTGGCAGAGCATCTGCTTTTCCTGCAAAAGGTCCTGGGTTCAGTCCCTGACACTTCCGGGTCAAAGGACCAGGTAGTAGGTAATGTGAAGAACCTCTGCCTGAGACCCTGAAAAGCGGCTGCTGGTCAGAGACGACAATATTGATCTCAATAGATCTGAATTGCTCTCAACAGACCGACTCAGTTTAGGGCAGTTTCATGTGTTATTTATTTGTTTTATTTATTTATTTCGGGTTTTTATACCGTTACTATCCCGTTAAGAGCTTGAAGCGGTTTACATCAGTGAACAATCCCATCAGTTAAAACAGGTACAAAGACAGTATGTTAAATATCCAATACAAAGCTGTATCCTATGAAATAATACAAAATACACAAAAATCACAATATCCACAAGTTGACCATACCTCACAATAGAGAAATATAAGAACAAATTTAGCGTCCAGCGGCACCTTTAAGACCAACAAAGTTTTATTCAAGGTATGAGCTTTTGTGTGCACGCATGCTTTTCCAAATAGAAATAGAGAAATATAGATGTATTCAGTGGTTTATGCACATATGGTTGAGAGCACTCAGTAAGGTTGACTTCTGAGAATGTTTGCATGGGACTGGTCTGGAACGCTCCTATCCAGAGTGATTCACTGCAATTTGCTGAAGTACTGTGAAAGTCTCCAGTGCTCTCTGGTTGGCGCATGAGTGTATCCACACGCAGCCTTTGTTCCTCCGTGCTGTTTCCACATGTTGCTATAGAGGGCGCTGATGAGCCACACGACAGCTTAGCACTCGTTTGTTCTCCCACAAGGGGGCCCGTCTTCTGCTTCTATTGTGCAGCAGCCCATGAAGATTTTATTGTGTGAAAGACGGGCGGCGCAGAGAGAATAAAACAGCCTCTTCTGTGTACAGCCCTCATTCAGTAAGAAGACAACGCAGATCATATTCCCTCGGCCTGCTCAGTTAAGAGGGAGACCGGCTTCTGCCTAAAAGCCTCCTTCCACTTAAGAAACGAATCTACAGAAATGCTGAGCTCAGGGATCGCTGAAGACATTCAGAGGTCAGCGGTGGACCGCTCACAATTCTCCACCTCTAAAAGGCGTTCCTGGGAATTAAAGCCTATTGCCTGGCTCAAATGCAAAGATCGATGCATTGAATTAGAGAGCCTGGCTTCTGGGGGTCTTTAAAACAGGCTGTACCCTCTTGATGGCTTCTACTGCTTACAAACCGGTTGGGTGCATGGGGAAAAAGTATTGTCTGTCAGGGACAGGCTGTAGTTGCAGGTACGGATCATAGCCGTGTGTCAGGGACTCCTGGTTTTCTTCTATGAGAGGGAACCGCTTAGGGGTTCAGGACCAAAGTATCATTTCTCCAGGCTGCGAACAAAGCCCCCCAAATCAACCCCTCCTATACAAATAGTCCCAGGAGTCATGGGTGACATTTGGGGAAACCTACATGTTCCTGGGAATAACGTGTGTTCCCCAACAGGCCAAATAGTGCCCCTTGGGTCTGTTTCAGGGGCTAAAATGGTGCAGGGGGGAAGGCCTGAAGCACTTTCTCCATGTGCATCAGGGTCCTGATCCAAATCATGCACCACACACACAGGAACTGAGGAGACCCTGCACCTCATATCAGACCATGTTACAGCTGACACAGGATAGGGGCTCCCAGACCCAGCCTGTGTACTCTGTAATGTGTGGACTTCTATTTCTTTGGTACTATTTGTTTGGTACTAATCACACAAGGGGGCAGCAGTGGCTTAGATGTTAAGACGCTGAGCTGTGGACCGGAAGGTCTGTAGTTCGGCAGTTCAAGACCCTAGGGTCGTGTGACAGAGTGAGCTCCCTTCTCTGGCCCCAGCTCCTGCCAACCTAGCAGTTCGAAAGCAAGAAATTGCAAGTAGATAAATAGGTACTGCTTCGGTGGGAAGGTGACAGTGTTCCGTGCACCTCAGCATTTAGACATGCCAGCCACACGACCACAGAGAAGTCTTCGGACAGCGCTGGCTCTTCGGCTCGGAAATGGAGATGAGCACCGCCCCCTAGAGTCAGATTTGTCCAGCTTTCGAGCAAGGGAGACCTTTACCTAACCACGCAAGAGTCTCTATAGGGCGCCAGTCACTCAAACAGAAGTCCCTTACATTTTGGCCTATAAAGTCCTATTCGTCCAAACCAAGGAAAGAAATCCACATACGTAGCAATGGAACCAGTGGTGGAGCTGAATGTGCATTCACTTCCCCATCATGATGCTGATCCAGGCACTACTGAAGTGGCTGAGTATGTCTTTTGATGCAGATAAACATTCCCTCCCAAGGATATTAGCTGTTGTACACAAGTCTTCCTTTGCAAACTCCGTCTGAGAATGGAAGGGGGAGGAGCAACGCACTGCACGTGAGCCCTGCCGTAAGGATTGCCAGCACTGCCTCAGCAAATGCCAGAAGATTTTGAGGGTGGTGCCTGGGGAGGAAGGAGTTTGGGGAGGATGTGATGTCACTCCTGGGTGACGTTCTAGGATTCTCCCGTAATCTCTGTGGTAAAGACCATAATGACATGGGGAAATTCTTAGAGCATTGTTAAGGAGGCCATTTTCTGGCCATTTTTTCTCTTGCTCCTCAGTTTCTCAAGGGCAGTGGATTGGGGCTGGGGGCACAGGCCCATCCGCTGCAGACAGGCCAATGGTAAGCCAGATTTGTGTACATCTTTCCTTCCCCCCCCTTGCTTGAAAGTCAGTCGAAACCGACTCTAGGAGGCGGTGCTCATCTCTGTTTCCAAGCTGAAGAGCCAGCGCTGTCCAAAGACGTTTCTGTGGTCATGTGGCCAGCATGACTAAACGCCGAGGCGCACAGAATGCTGTTACCTTCCCACCGAAGCGGTACCTATTTATCTACTTGCAATTTCTTGCTTTTAAACTGCTAGGTTGGCAGGAGCTGGGGCCAGAGATGGGAGCTCACTCCGTCACGCGGCACTAGTGTCTCGAACTGCTGAGCTACAGACCTTCCAGTCTTAACCTCTAAGCCACCATGGTTCCATACATCTTTCCTTAACTGCAGTTAAATGTGATGTCTTAATGCAACCACAGTTGCCTTTTGGCCACATGCATGGGCAGAACATGTACATGTGATCTCCCTGGTAAGTATTACCGCCGTTTTATCTGAAAGGCACAATGTGGGTTTTCAGGCAAAATGGCAGTTCTAGGATTGCATGTAGCATGTTCTCCTCATATGTGTGGTCAAATATTGCCTGAAAAAGGCGGGTATTTGGCCTTCCAGAGTGGAGACCACTTGTCCTGGCAGCTTTTGCCTAATAATTACAGTATTTGGCTCAGACTATTGCTTTTGCAAACTAACCATCACGGAGCAAAGAAATCCGCCAGAGATCTGACAGAAAATGTGCAGCAGAATCTTGGTTATGGGATCTTTCGCACCTTCTCAGGAACACTGTCAAGAAATACGGGCTTCTGAAATCGCCACTTTTTAGGAACAGACCAGGATGAGTCTGCCTTATTGGCAGGAGTTGGATTCCGATTTGGCCCCCAGCTGTTCCTTCAGCTCAGCTTTCTCCTCACGCAAGGCAACCGCCAGCCTCCTGCCAAGGTTATAACACACACGCTGCATATTTTAATCAGATCGTGGAAATCCCTCTTCCTTCTTGCTCCGTTTCCGCATGTTCTCTTCTCCAAAGCCTGCCAACTCTCACATGTAGCCCACAAAAATGCTCTGCACGCCTTCCGTCAAGACTCTGTTCCATTTAGTGTGTTCTCCTTCTTCCCAAGTAGAGGTGCCAAAAAGTATTTTTGGTGGGACAAAACTTTTCTCCTATGTGCATACATGCAGCCAAAGGGCAACTGTGGTTGCATTAAGACATCACATTGGGTCTTGGATAAATACCTGTCCTGTAGTTACAGCAGCAACACCATTTGTATCGTCCTCCCTCCTGCACGCAGGCTCTGGTTCTCCTATTGCTTTGGGGAGCTACTGGCACTAATGTAAATGATCTAAACGTTTTCGTGATGGCTAGGGTGCCGTGCGGAGCCCCTTCGCCAGAGATAGGCAGTTCAGTGATCTGTTAAACACTCTGGTTGATCGTGGACTGTGTAAAAGAATCTCGCACGCTTGTAAATGTCAAGAGGAGTTACTGGTATTTATAGAAAAGTCACTGCTTTACTGTTTTCCAGCTCCATGGAGCATATATGCTGTGCCCCTCCGAGTTCAGTCTCTGCAGCAGAGAAGATGTTTCAGGTCATAAATAGACAGAGATGCGTCTGTCCTTTCAGAAATGTTAACAGCTCGGGGTTTTTAACGAGGACCAAATGGCTTTCCGAAGAGGACAAAATAAAAGAGGAAAGGGGAAGGGGACAGAATGAGATGGCATTCCTTAAACCTGTAGCTGCAAGAGGCTGTGTCTTCTCAAGTTCTTGTTTGGAAGTAGAAGGTCTCAGCTGTGTTCTTTAAACACAAAAGCTGATGTTTTCCTGAGAACAGGGAATCCATATTTGAAGAGTCTGTGGCATTCATGCTTATCCTTATTGGGTTAGTTCTTCGTTGGCATACTCTGGTAGGTTACCAGCTCTGGGTTGGAAAATAACTAGAGACTTTGGGGGTGGAGCCTGGGGAAGGTTGGGCTTGGGGCACAATGCCATAGAGTCCATTTTCTCCAGGAGAACTGATCTCTGTCACCTGGAGTTCAGTTGCAATGGCAGAAGTTCTCCAGCCACCATCTGGAGGTTGTATCAAATTCTCCAGCCACCATCTGAAGGTTGTATCAATATACAGACGCTCCGAACAAAAGCAGAAAGATTATATTGTACAAAACAATTCAAACAGTTCTATATCTTTGTTAAAGTTCAACAAACCCTTATATATTCTTAAAGAGCTAGGATCAAAAAGTACTTGATACAAAGGGAAAACTCAAGTCCACAAATCCTTTGTATAAAAAACTTCAGGAGAGCAAAGGTTCTATGTCTTGTATGAGCAGCAGCTCATTGCCGCGTTCACGTTTTGCTTCTTCAGATAGCTGGTACTCTTTAGCTGTGAAACTGAAAATATACTTCTATGTCACATCCACTATATTACAACATATTTACTACATTCCCCAGTTGTCAGCACATATATACTCATTGAAATAAAGTTTCAACAATTCTCCTTCAACCAGTTTTCCATTCACTCCACTGTCAGGTTCTCTTTCTGCCAATTAGGCTTCTACAATAGCGGTGGTGGTGAACACACAACACTCACCATTAAGTATGTACTGCCAATCTGGAGTCACAGTATTCTGACACAATTTACATCAGTACATAATATCCTATTTTATATTTTTACATTTCTAAGAATAAAGTTTCTAATGAAACTGGTGGGTAAACCAAAGGAAGGAAACCTAAAATAACCTACTTGTATACAACCAACAGAATTTTATAAGAAACAACTTAAATCAAAATCAGTGTTCAAACCATTAGGGATCAAGGTGTTTAATTTAAAGATCCATCTGTGTTCCTGGTGAAGTAATTCCTTCATAGCCAATGGACATTTTGAGTCTGCAACAAAGAGCACACCACATCTAAACTGGACTTCTTTGTGGTTTTGAGAGGCAAAATGTTCTGTGAGTGGTGCGTCCCTTCTCTGTGGTTTATTTCTTGTGATGTGTTCCATAATTCTTAATTTCAATGGTCTGGTGGTACTTTCAATGTATAACTTTAAACAATCACACTGGATGAAATACACAACAAAGGCACTTTCACCGGTAGAACTTGCATTACTATAAACAGTTATGCCATTTAAGGTGAAATTGTCACTTTCCCACATTACCTTGCAGGCTTTACAATTTAAACAGCGTCTGTGTCCTTTGGACTGAGTCCTAACCTGCGTGTCCTCCCTTATATCTGATCTAACTATGATGTCTTTAAGAGATTTAGTCCTCCTATAATCTATCCTGGGTGTAAGTTGGCACCCTTCAATATCTCCAAGAAGTGGCCAGTATTTGGTGATAATCCTTTTGATAGAGAAGGATAGAGGAGTGTAGTCCATTGCCCATGTAACACCTGATGATGGGGGGGAAACAATTGGTTTCTCAAATGAGGATTTTCTTTCACGTAGTTTAACCTTTCCCTTAGCTCTAAGTAGCACATCTGAAGGATAGCCCCTATTCCTAAAGGCACAGAGGAGTTGTTCAGAGTCCTGTAAACAATCACTTTCCCTAGTTGAATTTCTCTTTATTCTTAGCAGTTGTGAAAAGGGAATATTGTGTCTTAAGTGTGCCAGGTGAAAAGAACTGAAGCTCAGTAATGTATTTTTATCAGTTGGTTTTTCAAAAGTCCTAGTAGCCCAAAATAAAGAAGAAGTTTTAAAGACAGTCGCATCCAGGAACTCAACCTGTTGGATGCTGTAATTCCAGGTAAGCTTAATATTAGCATCCAAGTTATTGAACCAAGTGCAGAATTGTTCCACTGAGGTTCTGTCATATATTACAAGAAGAGGGACCCAGGATACTCGCGGGGGGTATTCCCCCCCCCGGCTCTCCTCCTGCAGAAACAGGACCTCAGGGCTGAGGAGGAAGTGGTAACAGGTGACCCCCCCACCGGCTCCGGTGGCGAGGCCTGAGCAGCTTCCAGCTGCTGGGCCCACCAATCTCCTCCCCCCCCAGCTCCACCCCCGATCTCCTCCCTCCTCTGGCTCTGGTGGCGAAGCCTGAGTGGCTTCCAGCTAAGGATCCCAAGTCCCCACGGGGGGCCCCGGGGGGAACTCCACCCCCACGTGCACGTCACCCAGAAGTGACACGGGCACGCCGGGCACGCTGGGGGCAGTGCCACGGCCACACAAGGGAAAACTATGGTTTTCCCTTGTATGGCCGTGGCCCCACCCCCAGCATGCCTGGCGTCCTCCCGTCACTTCTGGGTGACGTGCGTGCGGCGCGTGCACAAGACACCGTCTGGGAGCCTCCCCGCTCCCGGTGAAGATAGACTTGGCAACCCTACTTCCAGCTGCTGGGCCCACCGATCTCCTCCCCCCCGCAGCTCCACCACCGATCTCCTCCCTCCCCTGGCTCTGGTGGTGAGGCCTGAGTGGCTTCCAGCTGCTGGGCCCACCGATCTCCTCCCCCCCCCCCCCCCCCCCACCGATCCCCCCCCCGGCTTCAGAGGCAAGGCTTGAGCAAAGCCGCCGGGCCTGCTGATTTCTTCCCCCCCAGCTCCGTTGCCGATCTCTTCTCCCCTGGCTCCTGCGGCAAGGCTGGAGCTGCTTCCAGCCGCCAGTCCCGTTGATCCCCCCCCCCGCGGTGAGGACTGAGTGGCTGCAAGCTGCCAGCCGCCTCCGAGTTCCCAGAGTGTTCCCTGCGCATGCACAGAGAACGCCCTTTTACTTTTGGGTGGATTTAAATATCCCCCATATACTTTTTTCAACTTTTTAGATTTTTCTGGATACCTGGAGACTACTCCAAGTGTGCAGGGAAATCTCCCTGCCCCCCCAGGTGCCCCCGATGTGCGGATTTAGATATCCGCACGGAGGGGGCAACTTGGCTATTAGATATATAGATGAAAATATCATCCAAAAAACGATAATACTTTTCTATATTAAGGGGAAAAAATATTTTGTTCAGGTTGTAATATAAAGGTTCTCAAGTTCTGCCATATACAAATTCGCGATTGATGGTGCAATGTGCATCCCATTGCGACTCCTTTTGTCTGAAAGTAGAAATCAGTATCAAACCAATTTTTTCCCCATAACAATCTCAAGAAGACTCAATAAGAATTGTGTAGGCTGAAAAGGGTTCTGTCGGTTGGCAACCCTATACTCTGGGTCAAAGCTGCTGGCAGAGTACAAGCTGTTTATAGAATAAAGTCAGTTTATTAAGAAGAGAACACACTTTGTAAGAAAGAGGAGAGAGAAAGGGAAGTCTAACTGTCTAACTGGCTAGGAGAGAGTCAGAAACCAACGGTTCCCAGCAGGAGCGGGAAAGACCCCTAACTGAGCCAATCAGGAGACAGGAAGGAGGCTGTCTGAAAACATTAGGAAGTCCCTAATCTCACTATGCTAACTAGTTGTCCCCTCTGCTGCCCCTTCCAGGATGTTCTTGTAATCATTATCCATGCATGGTAGACATTGCATATTCCAACAAAAGTGTGCACTTTCTATTTCACCCTGATTGCTTAGGGACTAAGACCTACTTGCCTCCTCATTACTTGGGGATTTTTCACACAGGCACAGGCTTGTATGGTTTCCCCATGGCTGCTGCAGCTGCTGATACAGCACAGCAGCAACTGGGCCTCCATATGGCAAGTTTCCCTGCAGTTTCCCTGCTTGAGTCCCCGGGCAGCAGCCATTCCCCCCTTCCTGGGTATCACCAGGTGTTTTCTCCATTTTAAAAAATATCATTATAACACTATAGCCATCTGCCTATCAGATTCTCTGAATTCCAGGTTTTTATTTTATAAAAATAAGGGACCGCCTTTCTCCATATGTTCCCCCAAGGGCACTTCGGTTGGGAGGGCGTCATCTCCTGGAAATTCCAGGCCCGAGAGAAGTTAAATCTGCAGCGACCAGGACTAGGGCATTTTCGGTGGCAGCTCCTACCTGGTGGAAGGAGCTCCTGGAGGAGATCCGGGCCCTGCGGGACCTTTCTCAGTTCTGCAGGGCCTGCAAGACGGAGCTCTTCCGCCAGGCTTTTGAGTAGGAGCCACCTGTACCCCCTATGCCCTGGTGTACTAACATCTGATTGCCTGGCCCCAAGGGTGGAGCGAGGTGCTTGGACACGCCTCTGAGGACAAGATCGTAGGACGTAGCTATGTGAGGTTAAGATCTTAAATTTGTTGTAATTTGTTATATTTTATTGTAATTTATTGTTTTTAAACTATATGTTATTGTTTTAACCCGGCACACAGTGCCCTTGTTAGCCGCCCTGAGCCTTCGGGGTAGCGCGGGATATAAATGTAAATATAAATAAATAAATAAATATAAATAAATAAAAAGTAAGTCTCTAGACCCTGTTGTTGCACAGATATCAGGAGAAAGGCGTATTTCTGCAGTGAAAGGGGATGCAGACTTTTTAAAATATATTTTTGCATTTTATATATATATGTGTTTGTGTGCATATGACCTGGATCTAAGTTAGGAAACTCTTGGAGATTTGGGGGTGGAACCTGGGGAAGGACAGGGACCTCAGTGAGGTACACTACAAGGCCATAGAGTCCACCCTCCACAGCAGCCATTTTCTTCAGGGGAACTGATCTCTGTAGCCTGGAGATGAATTGTAATTCCAGAGGATCTCCAAGTCCCACCTGGAGGCTGGCATCCCTACTCCCATCCCCTGTGGCCAGGGGGACCAGGCAACCCCCATATACGGGCAAGTGTTGATTTTGCTCATTTGCAAGGTGGCACCCACCAGTGTTCCCTCTAAGCTGAGTTAGTGTGAGCTAGCTCACAGTTTTTTAGCCTCCAACTGACACATTTTTGTCTCCACTCGGGAAGGATGGCTCCAGAGCAAACTAATTTATGCAGTAGCCAAACTGCTCGCTCACAACTTTAATGCCAGTCGCTCACAAAGTAGAATTTTTGCTCACAGGAGTCCACAGCTTCCAGGGAGCCTTTAGAAGGCCCTGATCATGTGAGTGAAGCTGTCATGGCAGAGCACAAAGGGAGAGGCTGTATTGTACCTCTGTGGGTCCAAAGCCATGCAGGGCTTTGCATGTGATAGCCAGTACCTTGAACTGAGCCCAATAACTGATAGTCACTAAAGTTTACATGTAATTGCTTTTGTTTGTATCCATGTTTTCTAAACTTCCCCATTCTTTCTGTTTGCTTTTGACATTAATGCTTTAGCAGGCATCTCTGGTGAACATTGATGGTGCCACGTGAGCAACTCATATCGTGAGAACTTACCGAAGTCACGTAAAACGGAAGAAAAACTTTGTGCATCAGTCAGATCTGACAATAAACATTCCTCCTGTAAATCAGAGCGGTCTCCTTTAAAAGCACTGCGCCAGAAGCTGTGCATTTTAATGTAGCCCCCCCTCCCCCCACAACACCTTTATAACAATTCTCAGATTAATTATTTCCACCTTGCCATTTGGCAGGTGGGTCACTTTTTCTTTTCACTGCATTAATGAACTAATTCACAGTGGGGGTTTCCCCCCCCCCTTGTAATTAAGATTCTGAGTTACAGATCACAATTATACAGGGGCTTTAGTGTATAGCTCACCCTCTGCTAAAGACAATACCAGCTATCAGCTTATTCCTCATTTCAAAAGGCTCACTGCTCGTTTTTCATATGATAAGAGACGAGCCACCCTCTTCCACACAGAAGGAAATTTAAAGGAGCCTGACCAGAGAGGGCACAGCTTGCAGGTATTACTTATTGATAAATGAGGCCCCAATAGCCCGGTTTGTAGGGTTCCAAGCTCTGGATTGGGAAATACCTGGAGATTTGGGGGATGGAACCTGGGAAGGGCGGGGAAGGAGCTCAGCGGGAGCCCTCTCTCCAAAGCAGCCATTTTCTCCAGGGGAACTGACCTTTGTCGCCTGGAGTTCAATTGTAATGGCAGGAGATCTCCAGGTGCTGCATGGAGGTTGGCAACCCTACCAGTTTGGCCCCAGCTCATCAGGGCTTTGGAGCTCAGCAGGGTTCACCACGGAGGGCTGACGTGGTGTAGTGGATGGAGGGCAGGACTGGGGCCTGGGGTGACGGAATCCAAATCCCTTGCTTGTTGTTGTGGGGATTAAGTGGAGGAAGGGGAAACTTTGAGTCCCCGATCAAGGAGAAAAGCAGAATAAAAATAAAACACAATACAATAATAAGCACTGGGATGGGAGAGGACCACAGAAGCCTGGGGTCACTCTGTGGGTGAAGGCAATGGCAAATGACTGCTGCTCATCTCTTGCCTTGAAGACCCCATTGGCCTGCAGTCGCCATGAGTCTGTCACGACTTCACAGCACTTTGTTATTAGGGTTGCCAGCCACCAGGTGCGGCCCGGGGATCTCCCACTTTTACAACTGATCTCCAGCTGACAGAGATCAGCTCCCCTGGAGAAAATGGCTGCTTTGAAGGGTGGACTCTGTGGCATTGCACCATGCTGAGGCCCCTCCCCTCCCCTCACCCCACCCTCTCCTGGATCCGCCCCCAAAGTCTCCAGGTATTTTCCAACATAGACCTGGCAACCCTATTTATAGGGCTCCCAAATCTCACCAAATTGCGGCGGGGGATCTGTGTGTCTTTGCAGAATCCGTGCCGCGGGGACGGCGAGACACATTGCACCGCCGTCGCCAGGACATGACGCGACGCGTCACTCTGGCAACGGGGCTGTTTGGAGCCCCATTGCCAGAGCAACATGTAGCATCATGTCCTGGCGACAGCGGGTACAACGCGTCTCGCCGTCCCCGCGGCACGGATTCTGCAAAGACACAAGGTCCCCCACCGCGACTTGGCAACCCTACCTATTTATTATTATTGTTGTTTAGAAATTCTTATGCTGCCTCTCCAGACAATAAAACAGACTTGAACGCAGTAAAAACAATAAAAGACAAATATCAATTAAAACAGAAAAGCATGCAGACAAAAGTAATCCAGGGCCTAATGGCACCTGAAATGGAGTCGTCTGAAATAACATTGATAAAACGGCCCCGGGGCTTGGAGCAGATCATAAAACTAGAGCCAGTGTGGTGTAGTAGTAAAGAGTGGTGAACGCTAATCTGTAGAACCGGGTTTGATTCCCCACTGTTCCACCACATGAAGCCTGCTGGGTGGGGTTGCCAGCCTCCAGGTGGTGGCTGGAGATCTCCTGGGATTACAACCAATCTCCAGGCCACAGTCAACAGTTGCCCTGGAGAAAATGGCCACTTCAGAAGGTGGACTCTATGACATTATACCTCACTGAAGCCCTGTCCTCCTCAGGCTCTACCCCCAAAATCTCACTGTATTTTGCAATCTGGATCTAGTCACCCTACTGCTGGGTGACCTTGGGCCAGTCCCAGTTCTCTCCAAACTCTCTCAGCACCACCTGGCCTTACAAGGTGCCTTTTTGTGGGAAGAGGAGAAGAAAGGTGATTGTAAGCTGCTTTGAGACTCCTTAAGGTTGAGACAAGCGGGGTTTAAAAACCTACTCTTCCTCTCCTTCCTCGAAAACATCATTAAAAGCTTGGGAAAAGAGAAATGTTCTGGCCTGTCACCTAAAAGAGAGGAAGGTGGGCACCAGGAGATCTTCAAGGGGTGAGGTGCCATCAGCAACAAGGTCCTGTCTCTGGTTGCCACCTTCCTTGCTTTGGCAGGCGGGGGGGGAGGGGTAGAGAGCAGGACTTGTGAAGGGGAGCTCATCTGGTGGGTTGGACAGTGTTTGAGGAGCAGTATTTTGAGTACCCTGGCCCCAAACCCAGGGGAGAGTAGTAGCTCTAGGCAAGGGGATCTTAACAGGTTGTGCTGGGAACCTGGCCCTAGGATTCCCAACTTCCAGGTGGCGCTTGGAAATCTCCTGGAATTACAACTGATCTCCAGACTGCAGAGAAAAATTCCTTCAGGAGGCCTGCAAAAGAATCCATCATGGTGTAGTGGTTAAGTGTGCGGACTCTAATCTGGGAGAACCGGGTTTGATTCCCCATTCCTCCACTTGCACCTGCTGATGTGACCTTGGGTCAATCACAAGCTCTGGCACAGCTGTCCTTGAAAAAGAGCAGTTTCTGCCAGAGTTCTCTCAGCCCCACCCACCTCACAGGGTGTCTGTTGTGGGGAGGGGAAGGGAAAGGAGTTTGTAAGCCGCTCTGAGACTCCAAGTGAAGGGCGGGGTATAAATCCAATCTCCTCCTCTTCCTCTTCTTCCTCCTCTTCCTCTTCCCCTTCTTCTCCTCCTTCTCCTTCTCCTTCTTCTTCTTCAAAGGGCAGCAGAGAGTACCCATTGCCAATGAACTGCAGAGTGCTGTAATTCTGCTTCCCACGAGGCCTGCATTTATCCATCTTTCAAATTCCTCCTGAATCGGGACCAAAGGTATCACTTTCCTTCTAGCTGAAAACAGCTACCTTTTTCTAATTAGCACATACAATCATTTTTTAAAAAGAACCACATACTGCTCAGTTGCATTTTCCAAACATACAATTGCACAGCAAATAAATTCTCCAGCTGTCTGACAACATGCATGCTTGACCTAATCTTAATGCGGCCCTGTTCTGAATCCTAGTACCTGGTCCTGGTAAATGGCAATGCCGGGCTTGTGGGATTTAGATGTACAGCCAGAAATATTAGCAACATTAGCAGCTCTGTTCACTTCCTGAAATACTGTAGGGGCTCATTCTTCTTTGTAACAGGTGATCTTTTTGCTTTGCAATCAGCTGTTCACACTCAGTCATCTCTCTTATAGCTTCCCCTTCCGTGTTAATGATCTTCTATAATCTCAAAACTAATTGGTGATATAATAGCCTTTGAATATCGATTCCTTCATCTCTGATATCGCATACTTCTTAATTAATTTAGCTATGTATAATTCACTTCCCCCCCCCAAATGTGGATCCAAAGTGACTTTCACCCCTCCTCCATTGTATTCTCACAACAACCCTGTGAGGTACATTAGGTGGAGAGAGACTGACCAGCCTGTGGTCACCCAGTGAGTTTCCATGGCAGAGTCAGGATTCGAACTTGGTCTCCTAGATCCTAGTCCAAAGCTCTAACCATTACATCACACTGGCTCCTAAAGAGGGGAAAAAGGAAAACAATTGATATTAAAGAAAATACTTCCTTACAGAGCTCACTTTCAGAGGGGTAGACATGTTAATATATTGCAGCAAAATCCTAAATATTTTTTTTAAATTCCTGATGAAACCAGAGATGATGTTACTGGGAATCCTACCAGACGATAAAGAACTTCACAAGACCTACTTAGATATAGGTTGAGAGCTGCCAGAGTAATATTTGCAATTAAACGGAAGACAGAAGAATGTCCTACAATAGAGATTTGAAAAGAAAAACTAGCTGAGTATGCAACACTGGCAAAACTAATTATATAAACAGAAGACCATTGAAAGAATTTCATCAGAAATGGCAGGCTTACTACTTGTATGGGAATAGGTAATTTTTAATTTTATTTTTGGAATTATCTGAATATCATATTAAAGGAGATGAGGACATTGATTATAGTATTAATCTTTTTATTTATTATTCCATTAGTATTTAAATATTTAGTAAGAATAAAACTTAGATTTTGATAAACGATTAAGACAATATTCAGGTTTTAATGATTTAATTTCAGTGAAGAAGTTTATTCACTCTTAAAGATGTAATCTTTCTTATTGTTAATAGATTATTGCTAACATTAGGAAAATTCTTGTATATTCTTTTAAAGAGAGAACCCATCCCAAAACACTCTTTTATTGTCTGCTTCTATATTTGAAATATATATTCTTACTCATACATATGATTTTACTTGTCGTATGTAACAACCCATAATATTTGATACATTTGATGAATCCATATTTTCCCCTACCCCCTCTTCCCTTTTGTACCCGTTTTTTTGGAGAAAATATTTTTTTTGAATCATGCATATATTGCAAGAAAACTAGATGGGTATCTTGTGGCAACAAACAAAATTTTATTCTAGCATAAGTGAGCTCTCATCCATGAAAACTTGTACTGGAATAATGCGTTGATAGTCTTTCAGCTGCCCAAAGACTCCTGTTTATTTGAATGGATCTCCGACTGTCTACTGTTCACAGCAGAACTGTGAATAATGACCAAGTTAGAGTCCAGTGGCACCTTTAAGACCAACTGGACCCTAAATTTGTTCTACTGCTTCAGACCAACACGGCTGACCATCTGGATCCATCTTCATGTGAATAATGACGCAACAAGTGAGACTTTGCCTGTTCTAATTCCATTTCTCAGTGGAAAGCTTCTGGGAACAGCTAATAACTTAAGTCAGGCCATTCAGTTCCATGACAAAATCCCTCAACTATGTAATGCAACATCCTTTCGGACCCCCACCCCCCCAAATGGAACTTGCATGTTGCCATCTCCCCACTTCATGGCTGTAAAATTTTACAACCTTGCCATGTTGACTGAGAATTCAGGTGCTTAACGTCTCCGTTCTGTTCCTGACTGAAGTCTCAGGCAACAGCTCATGCTAGCCATGTGTTAAAAAGAAATCAATATTCCAATCAGGAAAGCAGTAAGTTTTCATAAGCGCACATACTCAGCACTGAGATCTGATTTTTTTCAGAAAACGAGTTGCCCGGCTTAATAAAACTGCAGCTGCATGAATGGAGAAGCCCACAGATATTAGATATGAAAGGAAGGAATTGGCTGTTCATATAGTTAAAGATCATATCGTTCTCTGTTACGCAGTTTGGAACAGTGTTGGTGAGGGAAAGCATGCCAGCAGTCCTACATGCTGCTGGGGGTGGGGGGCTGCTACAGTATACTGTATTCATATGGTTTTTACGAGGCTCCAGGGGTCTGGTTCCCTGCCCAATGACTGAGAGGTTTTACAGCCCCTGTTCACATAAATTACTTTTCAGTCCGAGCGAAAGCCACAAATACACCTCTGCAGACTGGAAAGATCTATGAGTATTTAAAGGACTCACTTAAAAGAACATATTTATTCCTGTATTGCCCTCCATTCTCCTGCAGTCCTTTAGGAACTGGCCTAATAGGGAAACTTGCTGTCTTGCAGCCTGATCCACAGTATTGTTCAATGGTGAGAGTGAGAGTCGAGTTTGTTCACCCTGGAAACGGTATGTGAAATGGTGGATGGCCAGGTTTTAAAAGTTTGGGCCCAGGATGGTTTAGCACACAGTTCCCCCACCCCCACCCACAGCTGGTTCAGTAAACGTGGCAATGCAACATGAAGGGATAGATCAGCCTAGTCAATTGATATATGAGGACAGACCATGAGGTACTAGTTGAACATCTGCCCGGCGTGCAAAAGGTCCCAGGTTCAATCCCTGGCATCTCCCGTTGAAATGACCAGGTAGTAGGTGATGTGAAAGACCTCAGCCTGAGACCCTGGAGAGCAGCTGCCAGTCTAAGTTGACAGCACTTGAGTAGACAGCCTTGATGGACCCAGGGTCTGATTTGGTATAAGGCAGCTTCTTGTGTCCATGTGTCCATTCTGGCACTTTTAATCAGGAGGCTGATGCTATTCAGTGAGGACTGCATCACTCTTATGGGCTCTTCTCCTGTTACGGATATGAAATTAACTCTGAAAGGCTGGAGCAATGCTGCTGTTTTATTTCCAACAAAGGGACTCGAAAGGGAGACTCCAGCATGAAACGAGAATGTATCAGCAGGTTTAATTGTATTAACCAGGGTTTCAACAGCAACAATGCATGCCTCACCTACCATAGGCGTTAAATTAACATACCTAGAGACACTTTATAGTGTTATAGTTACTGCAAATGATCACTGGCCTAATCGTATATTTCTTGGCTTCACATAGAAATCTCATAGACTTGCATTTCCTTTCTTTTTGTCTCCATTGTTACAACTCCCCCCCCCCGTGCCATTGTATACATCAGCCAATAGAGGACACACTTCATGCATCTGATAAAGGAGATGCTAGTCTACAGGAGCACATCTTAACTGAGCTATAAGTCTTTAAGGTGCCACTAGGCTTTTATTTTTGGTGCTGTTTCAGTAACCCAATGAAACCAGTATCGTGGAATTACAAGGGCATGAGAATACTTAGGGTGCCCCATTAAGAAAAATAATTAATCCTGCCTAAGACTCATCAAAACCGATGTAATATTAGTGCACAATAGTTCTTGATTTCCTTATAACTGATTAATTTCCTTTTGGTGACTGATAATACAAATGGAGCTGCGGTGGCTCAAGTGGTTAAGATGCTGAACTGCAGGCTGTGGAAGGTTGGTAGTTCAGCAGTTCGAGACTCGAGTGTGCCGCATGACGGAGTGAGCTCCCATCTCTAGTTCCAGCTCCTGCCAACCTAGCAGTTCGAAAGCAAGACATTGCAAGTAGATAAATAGGTACCACTTCGGTGGGAAGGGAACAGCGTTCCGTGCACCTTGGTGTTTAGTCATGCCGGCCACATGACCACGGAAACGTCTTCAGACAGCGCTGGCTTTTCGGGTTTGAAATGGAGATGAGCACCGCAACCCTAGAGTCGGATTCGACTGGCTTTCAAGCAAGGGAACCTTTACCTCCTTCCCACCCGTTAGCCAATCTACCTTTATTCCTCACCCCCAATTTCAGATTTCCCCACTTGCCTCCCCCTGACAGCGTCTTCCTTGGAAAACTCTGGCCAGATCGTGGGGCACCATTTGCTGAGCTGGGTTGGTGATTTTCTTGCTCTGGTAGTCCACTTTACTCGGATTGCAGAATCACCGCTCGGTGTTGCAGACACCACTGGACGCCCATTTGGAAACCGCTGTGTCTGCTTATTTCCACTTTATACTCACAGACTTCTCATTCCCTCTTCCTACATAATCAAAAACAACCACCAACACCCCGGCCAGCCTTAACACACGAGCTTCCGATGCAGACAGACAGAAGCACCAGCTCTCCTTTCTCCTGTCCTTTCCTTTGGCTGTCTGCATTATGTTTCGCAATGCTTGTGTTTCCCATATGACTTTGCAGTCTGCGGTTTTTTTACCCCCACCGCTGAGCTGAGGGTCTTCTGGAAGCTTTGATGTGCCTCTTGACTCCTTTAAACAGCTTGGAAAGAAAGCAACTGGTTATCAGCTATATTGAAAAAGCAATGTGGATTCATAGGCAAACTAAATATTGTCAGGCACACGCAGACAGGCGTGCTTTATAGTTTAAAGCACGATGAAATTTGCGGGGAGGTGAAGGAGACAGAAATCACTTCGCTGGAGCATTCGGGGGCCCAAGAAGCATTTCTGCATAACCGCTTATGCGGCTCCTTCTCGGCGCAGTGTTCAGCGGTGGCCTGGAAGTGTGATCCCATTTGTTTTTAAGTTCAGTTTTGCTACACCATAAACGCTGTTGTTGCAACAGGGCTTCCATAAATGTAAGGCAGTGAGTGGTAGGAAGAAAATATTCCCCCCAGGGTCTGTAGGTAGAGGATTGGCCTTCCCGCAAGCCCTAAGAAATAAGCGCTTCCCTCCTGCCCCGTACATACGTCCTCATCAAATCGCATGTAATATTTTAAAAGAGACAGCTGTGTGTGACCTAGTTACATAAATCTTTAAACTTGGTGCAGAAATATTAAAATCCAAGAACTCTCACTTACACCAGGGGGGACGGGACTGGGGGGACTGTGCAGTATGATACAGATGTTTTCTTACCTGTGAACAGCTGTGGAATGTCTTTTGCTGAAGCCTTTTGAAACACAATCAGAAGTGCTGGGTGTGTTATCCGTGGGCCTGCCATGTGTCAGCAACAGTCAAAGTGGAGCCACAGACCACCACAGTGCACTGACCCCCCCCCCCAAAAAAAACACCCTCTTTGCAGCTCTGGAAAAAAATGCTATTTCTTTCAGACAACCTGGCTTATTAGTTTTCTACTCCAGGATATCAGAGGCTTTACTTTGAAGCATTCTCAATGTTATAAAAATGTAATAGGAAAATGATAAGGGGCGAATTTGTGTTTTATAGTTCCCTCCTGTTCCTGGTCTGTGAGTGCTTCATGAGCACGGGGAGGGAGTAACTCACACGGGATAGGAGATGGAGGTCGGGTAGGGTGCCAGCCATGGTGTAAACTGTTGCTGTCCTCAACCAAACACCTAGCAGAACATTCCTGCCTTACAGGCCCTGTGGAATTGTATAAGATCCTGCAGGGACCTGAGGATTGGGCAGAGAGTTCCACTTTCTAGGGCCAATAAGGCCCTAGCCCTGGTTGAGGACAGCCGGCTCTCTCTAGGACCAGGGATTACCAGTAAGTCGTTCTGTGACCTGGGATATAACGGAGGAGGTGGTCCCACAGATACATTGGACCGTACGGCATTGGACTGCATGCCATTAGATTTCCTACCCTCCATCTTATCCTCTAAATAACACTGTGAGGTAGGTTAGGCTGAACATGTATGATGGGCCCAAGGTCACCCAACAAGCTTCTATGGTAGAGTTGGGATTTGGACCTGCGTCTCCCAGAAACTCCAAGAGAATTTTTATACCTCGTTTTTATTCATAACTTAAGAATCATAATATAAAAAACATTAAAAAACACACTTTTCCTCCCAGCGCTGAGAGAGATTTATGGACCAATCCTGTAGTACTTCTGCCGGCAAACAAGTGGTCAAAAGCAGGGATACTGATTACCAGTCAAACCTCTTGTTGTGGCCCGTAACAATATACTGATGACAGAGCTTAATCTCAGTCTGATGTCAGTTACTAGCCACATTGGCTAAGCAGAACCTTCAGATTCAGAGGCAATATCTATATATCTAATAGCCCAGGCGCCCCCTGTGTGCTGATATCTAAATCCGCACATCGGGGGCACTTGGGGGGCAGGGAGATTTCCCTGCACACTTGGAGCAGTCCCCAGGGGTGCAGAAAAATCTGAAAAGTTTAAAAAAACTATATGGGGGGGGTACTTAAATCTGCATGCGCAGAGACGTACTTACCTCTGGGGTCTGTGGCAGAGCCATGCAGGGATCACTGCTGTTGATGCTGGTGGCAGTGGGTGGAGAAGCCTTAGCGGGATGGCAGCTAGGAACTGCGGCTGTTGCCGCTATTGGGGGGGGGAAGCCTGGGAGGCCCCGCAGCTAGGATCTGCAGCCGTTGTTGTTGCTGTTGGTGGTGGCAACGGCAGCGACGGGGGGGGGGAGAAGCCTGGTGGGCCTGGCAGCTCAGAGCTACCGCTGTCATTGTGCAGGCAAAGTGTTGGGATATTTGCAAGTTCACTTTGTGATATCATGAAAGAGTTAACCTGTTTGCTTGTGTATACTAATTGTTAGTTAGCTTAGAAGCTATGAGACATCAAGTAAAAGTTCCTGCACTAGAAAGGGACATCTTATTCATAATGAAGTGACCTTTAGCCTGGTCATTGGTCAATTGTCTTACCTGATATCTTGCACGTAGGCATTTTGGGAGTTTCTTCCTAATCCCTTTGTTCTAAAATCAGATGCCATAAGACGATGTGAGAAGTAAGACCAGACCAGAGTATCCATCTTGAAGTAACCAGTAACTAGAAAGATGTAGCTAGACAGACTGTTTATTGTTTCTTATTCTCTCATGTAATCCTTCCTAATTTCCATAGTAACCTTTCTTTTAGCTAATTTACACATGTGTGCTGTGTGGTTCCCTTTTACTCGGCTAAATTATCCAACATAAAGACAGCCACCCTCCCATCCTCCTGTGAGTTGCACCCCTAGCAGCACCCAACATAATTATTGAAAATAAATCTCTTGGGCATGTGTGGATTAACTGTGATCTGCACACACCCATCTGGAAATAGTAGAAGAAAAGGAGATTGGATTTATACCCCACCCTTCACTCAGAGTCTCAGAGCAGCTTACAAACTCCTTTCCCTTCCTCTCCCCACAACAGACACCCTGTGAGGTAGGTGGGGCTGAGAGAGCTCTGACAGAAACTGCTCTTTCAAGAACAGCTTGCCCAAGGTCATCCAGCAGCTGCAAGTGGAGGTGTGGGGAATCAAGCCCAGTTCTCCCAGATTAGAGTCCACGCACTTAACCACTGCGCCAAACTGAACCAAGTCAGAAGATGAAGCCTTAGCAACAGCAAATACAATTTTTAAAATCGAATGTTGATATGATATGAAATGGTTCAGAGATCCAAGTGTCACATTAGTATTGTAATATAATTGCTACCTCTTAACTGGAAAGAACTACAAGTTTCTAAGACATAACGTTTAGAACATAAGACTGCTCTTGTTACTCATGCCAGTGGTCCATCCAGTCTCATACCGTTCCCCCCAGTGGCAGCACCAATAGCCCAGAATGTCCATCATGTAATCCTTCCTAATTTCCATAGTAACCTTTCTTTTAGCTAATTTACACATGTGTGCTGTGTGGTTCCCTTTTACTCGGCTAAATTATCCAACATAAAGACAGCCACCCTCCCATCCTCCTGTGAGTTGCACCCCTAGCAGCACCCAACATAATTATTGAAAATAAATCTCTTGGGCATGTGTGGATTAACTGTGATCTGCACACACCCATCTGGAAATAGTAGAAGAAAAGGAGATTGGATTTATACCCCACCCTTCACTCAGAGTCTCAGAGCAGCTTACAAACTCCTTTCCCTTCCTCTCCCCACAACAGACACCCTGTGAGGTAGGTGGGGCTGAGAGAGCTCTGACAGAAACTGCTCTTTCAAGAACAGCTTGCCCAAGGTCATCCAGCAGCTGCAAGTGGAGGTGTGGGACTGCGGTGGCTCAAGTGGTTAAGACGCTGAACTGCAGGCAGTGGAAGGTCGGTACGGTAGTTTAGCAGTTCGAGACCCGAGTGTGCCGCATGACGGAGTGAGCTCCCGTCTCTAGTTCTAGCTGCTGCCAACCTAGCAGTTCGAAAGCAAGAAATTGCAAGTAGATAAATAGGTACCACTTCGGTGGGAAGATAACAGCATTCCGTGCGCCTTGGTGTTTAGTCATGCCGGCCACATGACCACGGAAATGTCTTCGGACAGCGCTGGCTCTTCGGCTTTGAAACGGAGATGAGTCGGATTCGACTGGCTTTCGAGCAAATGAACCTTTACCTTTTACCTGACTTGACTACAGAGCATTTTGATACAGAACGAAGTGTAACAGGAGAGGGAAGTCTTGCCTACAGACAACCACAGCAACTACAAGAAGCTGATCAAGGTGTTCCAAGTGTTAAGTATCTGGTTACAACACTGCTAAGTTAAATCAAGTTGTCAAAAGGTACACATGGTGAAAGCACGGTCAAAAAAATGTATTTGAGGTAGCCACAACGTTCTTTTGGAATATTTTCTATAATTTCAATTTCACTTACTGAACTCTCTGATATCGACCACACTGCTGGAATGGCGGGCAAAATAAAGATAAAGGAATGAATGCGTTTGCTAACAGAGTAGCTATGGTAAATCTATCCTAGAACACAGCTGTCTGACAGACACTCGTGGGATTGCTCCCTGAACTACAGGAAACCAGGAAGATTGCTATTCCAGATGAAATACCCCTGCCCTGACTTTATGTGCTCTCAAGGATATTCAGCAACTGATTTCAGCCAGCAAAAGAGATTACGTTGTAAGTGGTGAGAAATATATTGGATGGTGGCGTTCACACATGTTAAAGTTAAGTGAGCTTCGCCTCTCCTCCTCCCCACCAGCAACTTCTCATAAAAACGTCTCCTCACCAGCAACTTCTCTAAACTGCTCACAGCTTTTCTTCTTCAGTCTTGGGTGTTTTGAATAAATACAGAATATGGTGGCATAATGTTGTCAACTTCCAAGCGGGGACTTGGAGATCTCCAAGAATTACGAATTATATCCAGCCTACAAAGATCAGCTCCTCTGGAGAAAATGGCTGCTTTGGAGGGTGGGCTCTATAGCATTATAACCTGCTAAGGTCCCTCCCCTCCCCAAACCCCACCCACCCCAGGGTTCACCCTCATATTCCCAGGAATTTCTCAAACTTGAGCTCGCAACCCTAGGGTGACAAGTAGGATTTAAAATATTGTAAGAAGAATGTATAAGCAAGACTTAAAAGAGAAAGGAACAGTAGCTTAAGTAGAAGAAAGGACTGAAAAATGCTTGTTTTCTAATCGAAGCAGCAGAAGAAGAAGATTGCATTTACACCCTACCCTTCACTATCCAAAGGAGTCTCAGAGTGGCTTACAATCCCTTTCCCTCGCCACAACAAACACCCTGTGAGGTAGGTGGGGCTGAGAGAGCTCTCATGAGAGCTGTACTTGAGAGAGCAGCTCTGAAAGAACTTATGACTGACCCAAGGTCACGCCATACTGGCTTCATGTGGAGGAGTGGAGAATCAAACCCGGTTCTCCCAGATTAGAGTCCACGCTCCTACCCACCACACCAAACTGGCTCTTAAAAGAAGCTTGGTGCTGACTGGATGGAATGGAGTTTCTCAGCTGGCAATGCTTCGACACAGGAATTTCCCCCTACATGGAAAGCAATAACCCTCCACATTAAAGGGGAAGATATCATGAGACTGTGCTCATTCCAAGCATGAATGATTCATGAAGTTCCTCAGGCTTTCCTTCTTATGCCAGATAAAAAACAAACTCATTTTTTCAACAATCCTAAAGGAGAAAAACTCAACTCAAAGGAAAACTGGCTGTGGAAGGAGTATCTGCTTAACAAAGGCCTCACTTCATTGGAGGCCTCATCTCCAATGAGCTTATGGCCGTGTTCCTCATCCTCCCTTGCCTCCATTTTAACCTCACAACAGTTTTGTGTGATAGAGTAGACCTTTATTCATATACGCGAGCTGTGCTACTTCAGACTGTGGGCAATGTAATCACTCCCCCATATAACTTCCTTCCACAAACAAAATACGAACCCATCTGTGAGAAAAGTTCTATTACAGCGTAACCCTTCATTTGCTGTATGAATCTTTCATTTACAGATAATATTAATGTAGAGGAACAGCAATCTGCAGTGATACCATCCATTTTATCACCTCACCACTTATTCCCGTCTTTTCACCGCGTGAGTTGATCAGGGGTCCCCAACCTCTTTGAGCACACAGGCACCTTTGGAATTTTGACACAGTATAGTGGGCACCAGCCACAAAATGGCTCTCACAAAATGGCTGCTGTAGTCTACTACAGTGAAGGCCCTTGTACTGTGGCTGCAGCTGCTACCGAAGCAAAATTTTAAGAAATCTGCATAGCCATCAAATCTCCAATGGCTAATCAGAAGCCTTGCTAGGCAAAAGAGTTGCCTGGCTCCATGCACTTTCTAAAGACACTTTGTGAGCACTAGGAAAGGTGTTGGCAGGTGCCATGGCACCCATAGGCACCATATTGGGGACCCCTGATGTAGATCAAGTCATGGAAAATGCGGGGATATTGGCCTGCCTGATGGTGTTACTGTAAGGAAGAACTTTGAATACCAACTTGTTACATACATGGGAACATAAGAACATAAGAGAAGCCAATGTTGGATCAGGCCAAGGGCCCATCCAGTCCAACATTCTGTCACACAGTGGCCAAAAAAATGAGGCTGGGAAGGGCAGCCATGAGGAAGGCTAGAAAAGATTCTTCAGTGTAAGGATGTGCTGCCGGAGACCAAGATCAAGTTAATTCAATGCCATGGTATTTCCCCATTACTATATATGGATGTAAGAGTTGGGCAATGAAGAAAGCTGACAGGAAGAAAGTTGAATCCTTTCAAATGTGGTGTTGGAGAAGGGTTTTATGGATTATATGGACCACCAAAAGACCAATAAGTGGGTTCTAAATCAAATCAAGCCTGAGTTCTCCCTAGAAGCTAAGATGATTAAATGGAGGCTCTTGTACTTTGGTGACATTATGTGAAGATGAGACTCACTGGAAAAGACAATAATGCTATGGAAAGTTGAAGGCAGCAGGAAAAGAGGAAGACCCAAGAGATGGATTGACTCAATCAAGAAAGCCATGGCCCTCAGTTTGCAAGATCTGAGCAAGGCTGTTAACGATAAGACATTTTGGACAACATTAATTCATCGGGTTGCTGTAAGTTGGAAGTGACTTAGAACATAAGAACATAACATAAGAGACGCCAATGTTGGATCAGGCCAAAGGCCCATCTAGTCCAACACTCTGTCACACAGTGGCGAAAAATACCAGGTGCCATCAGGAGGTCCACCAGTGGGGGTCCCATGATACTTGACTGCACTTAACACACACACATAAATATAACATATTGAACCAATAGCACAGCACATTTCTAAAACTGATGCTTGTATTTCCTTACATTAGTGCCCTCTCTCTCTCTCAAAGAAAGGCAAACAATGGAAGCCAGTGTAATCAGCCATGTTTTACACTGCCAGTCCAAGCAGAGGTACGCACTTCCAAGTCCATTGAAGGATGTAACTCTTCTTAGGAGTATGGGCGGCTAAGGGTCCCCCTCTTTATAAAATTTATTCTGTAGTCTGCCTTTGGAGTAGACTCCCCCGCAACAGCTACAAATTTTTACATCTTCATGCTCAAGCTCCCATGATACGGCAGTCTGCAAATAAATTCAGTGGTAACCTCCACTTTCAGGAAACCACAGAAAAAGAGAAAGCAACACGAAGAAAGAATTACTGCTTCTAGAAAAGCAGGTGAGGATGAAATACAAATCACGCTAGACCAGTTGCCACACTTGGGAGGTGAACTCCACAGCTGTTACCATATCGGCATGAATGGATAAAGCTCCTGAGTCACCAGAGACTGAGTCAATGGAAAAACCACCCTCCACAAAGGATTTGGGAAGGGGGGAGGCGAACCAATTAGCAGCGGTTTAAAGTTGGAGATTTCGAATAGCTTTTACACATCAGCACTTTACATTTCTGAAATAAAACTGGTGTTCTTTCATGGACAGCATTTTTATCCGAGGATTTGGGGATGCATCACAAAGTAACTGTGTCATGTGCAGTGATAATGCTGTACTCCCCCCCCCCGTGAACTCAACGGCCCTCGAAAAGGTCAGGGTTAGGCCCCAAATAACAGCAACAGCATTCCGTTCTCGCAATTTCATCCATGCTTGTGGTTTCATTCTTTTTGCACAATATCTTTCACATACAGATGTTCACCCCTCCGTCAAAGGACTAAAGGCAACGTAGACTCTTTTAAAGAAAACAATAAAAGAAGTTAATGCTAGAGGATACCAGGAATATTTTCCCCTCATGTCTTTATATCTTATTAGAATTAGAGTGTAAGCCTAAAGGGGGAAATTCAAGTTAGATGGAATAAGGATTTGGTCCGTGAGATCCAGAACAAAGTGCGGAAATTTGCTTATGTCCAGAGATCTTCCTTTTCTCAGTGTCTCCTGCATAAAGAGAACATGATGAAAATAACATTTATCCCCTTGGAGGTTAGCCAAAATATACAGCACAATTGATGCTATGTTTGGGGCCCGTAAAGCCTCCAATGTGAACTTTTTCCATATGTGGTGGATTTGTGAGGGGGGCCAGGTCCCACCTGGAGGCTGGCATCCATAGACTAGACATAGTTCTAGGTACTGACTTGGCACTGGTCAAAAGTTCTCAAAAACAGACATTGTTTGTGAAAGTTATTGTATAGTGGTCTATACCACTTTCCAGGATTAGTAGGAGTTTAGGTCTTGCTCTATCCAAGACAACCCTTTTTATCTTCTTAATATAAAGAAACAAATAATACACAACACACACACTAACACATAAATGATTGGGTTCAGTAATAATAATAAAAAATATCACATGCACAGCACAAGCCTTCCAATATAGCTTTAAAAAATCTACACACAGTAAAAGCAATAATTTCTGACTACCTAAGTAGTAGGGCTGCGGTGGCTCAGAGGTTAGGACGCTGAGTTGCAGATCGGAAGGTCGATAGGTTTGCAGTTTGAGCCCCTACTGCCGCATGACAGAGTGAGCTCCCGTCTCTAGTTCCAGCTCCTGCCAACCTAGCAGTTCGAAAGCAAGAAATTGCAAGTAGATAAATAGGTACCACTTCAGCGGGAAGGTAACAGCGTTCTGTGCATCTTGGCGTTTAGTCATTCCGGCCACATGATCACAAAGAAGACTTTGGACAACACTGGCTCTTCAGCTTGGAAACGGAGATGAGCACCGCCCCCTAGAGTCGGATTCAACTAGCTTTCGAGCAAGGGAAACCTTTACCTGTACTTTAGAAGACCCTATAAAGCTGACAGTGAACCAATCCAAAAGATGGATGAAAGGTCACAGCAAGAAACAACAGAAATGAAGCAAAGGCTGAAGCGATACGATAAAAGGTTTTCACCTGATGCCTAACAGTGGAGTCCTCAGCACACTTTTCTGAGTGTGAACCCCGTTGAACAGGCCTTGTGTAAACCTGCTTAAGATTCCTCTTTATAGGATGGATTCAGTGTAAGATTTCCACTTGTGCTAGAGCTCTTGCGGAAGCAGAAATGCTCGAGGATGACCACGGTAGCCTCCCACGCTATATCAAACTTATTTTATCTCCCCTTGCAATTCCACTTCTGCATAACCTTGTGCAACCCATTTCTGAGCACTCTGATATAGAGAAGTAAGTGCTAGGTGGAACTGTGCTAGGTCCAATTATATATTCCAAGAGAGCCAGCATGGTGTGGTGGTTAACAGCGTTGGACTAGTATCTGGGAGACCCCAGTTCAAATCCCCACTGGTACCATGGAAGTTTGCTGGGTGACCTTGGACCAGTCACATGCTCTCAGCCTAACATATCTCACAGGGTTGTTGTGAGGACTGAATGGGAGAAGAACGATGCAAGCCACTTTTGAGTCCCCATTGGGGAGAAAGACAGGGTGTACATTAAGTGAATTAAGTAAATAAATATTCCTGCTTTGTCATTACTGGATCCAAGCCTGTATCTACAATGGCCTCATTACCCTTACTGCATTGCCACAGTCTATGGTTATTTTAAAATACTTTCCAATCTCTTAAAATAATTCCAGGGAACGATATAGTTTCAACCATTCCTGCTTAAGAACTCCTGCCTTATTAATCGTAGGCCACATTACTCTTTGAAAGTCCAGAGAGTCCACTTCCACACTCCTGCCTTATTAATCGTAGGCCACATTACTCTTTGAAAGTCCAGAGAGTCCACTTCCATGCATAATTAAAGCAAAGTCCAGGGGCACCTTAAGAGTAACGTTTCTTTCAGCATAAGATTTCACAAGTCAGATGCATTGTCTTTCAGGTGTCACCTGATTTTGCTGCAATTAACATGGCTACCCCTCTGGAACTCTTTTCATGCGCACGTACCTTGAATACCAAGAGGCAGGGAACCTGCCCAGTTCCTAGTGCTCTTCCCTGCCCTAATTCCTTCCCTTGGTGTGTATGTGTGGAGAGAGACATCCTTTCTTTTCTCTAATATGCATCAGTGATGCTGTTAGAAGAAAAAGATAGCAGAAGATGAATGACTACGACAGAAAGGAACAGTTAACGACCTTCCTTCTTGATGTAAACGGCTACTCTTTTTGAAAAAGGGCAAAAGGTGTGCAGTATTTATTTCTATTTAGACATTCATATTCTGCCTCTCCAAATGTTTAACACTATTTACGCGAGTCAATAAGATCATCCAATATCACCAAAAGTACTTCAGTTAAGCCACGCCAACTTGCCCCCTCAGTCAATAAACCACTAGGTAATTAACCAAATTTCTATAAAGACATTATGAAGAGACATCAAAGAAAGGGCTTGGCAAACCCCCTCAACAAACTGTTCCACATCACAGGTGAGAGAAGGCACAACAGCTTGATGACATTACCTGGTAAAATACAGTGTCACCAAGTGGGCATACTGGCCAGGTCACATGAAGATAAGCTTTTTGGTATGAAGGCCTCTGGCTGTGAGGGGCGGTGTTGAACCGGCATCTTGACTTGAACCCAGAACCCAAAGTAACTGCAGCAGGATTGGATCAGTATGCCCAGACACAAAACAGGTGGCATCATTTTGAACAAACCAAAATTTATGGACTACTTCAAGGGTAGTCCCACATACAGCACATGACTGTAGTCAGGTCTGAGAGTTACAAAAGTGTGAATTAGCACAACACAGACTGACTAGACGGGAAGGCTAGGGTACTGAAATATCATTTGTTTTGATGTTGTCTCAGTATTGAAAAAAATGAGGGGGGGAATCTAGAAAGACACCCCTTCTGAAATGCATTGCCGATAGGCCGTCAGGATTTCCTGGACAGCTGCCTTAACCAACTTTTCCTCAGGATATTCTTGGCTGTTCCTGCCTTTGGGTCACAGGGTAAAAGGTCAACTCCTGGCATTGGCCTCTGTCATTTCCTCTAATTCCCCAGAGTTGCATCTACTCAGAATTGATGGATTGCACCCACACTGCCCTCTGTGTCGACAGCAAGTGTCTGGTTTTACTTCAGTCGCCCCGTCTGTCCTCCAAACAAACATACTACAGATTATTCACTGCTTTTTCTGAATCTGTTTTCTTTGTGCCAGATGTGGTATTTCACATGGCTCTAAACACATCAGCAGCCCCCCCACCCCCAATCAAATAGACAACTTCAGGGGCAAAGAAAGAAACCGTATGAAGTTAAGGGGTTGAAAACGACCCACAAATTTTATGATCGGCTTTGCTGAATTGTGGGAGAACGCTAAAGCCAGAATGAAAACGAACAATGTAAACTGAATTCCTGGCGTAGGTTTAGGTTAGCCTGACGTGGGGATACAGATGGTAAGAAGCCCACGCAGACCATATATTGCTTCTGTAGCATTGGGGAAGGAGAAGGAAGACATGCCCTTATGCCTTCAATTGCAGAAGCAAGTTAAACCCCTCAATTTATGGATGACAAGATCCCACCCCCTTTTTACCATGAGCAGCTGTAGCTACACTCTCGAGTATTATCCACCTTTTCTGCTTACAGAAGATAATGGTCTGGGGCCATCCCCCCCCCAGACACCAGGGTGCCCTCCCGTGCTTCTGACAGTCCCGCCATCCCTAGGGGGGAATGGTTCCAAGGAGCAGAGTATGTTGCAACAAAAGAACAAGGTGGGAAAGCTCCCTTCATCCACCGCAGCTTCTCTTGTGGTTGGTAAGACCTGCCTCAAAGAGAATGGGTTGGTGATCTCCAGGAAATGCCTGGTTCAAATCACGAAACCCCTCGCCACAACATGCAGCCCACAGCCCCCCGACCCTATACTTCGTGACTCAGCAGGCATTGCTGGACTCCATGCCCCCCAGGTGTATGCACTTCTGAGCTGGGTGCGAATGTAGTAATGCCATGAGAAATAGGCAGCAGTCTTAAAAAGCTGTTGAGAGGTGCAGACATGCAGGGCATTTTTTTCCTTTGAAATGCTAACAAGCTGGGAAGCCTCTTTCCAGAGGGGAGCAAAATGGTGGTTGAAGGGTTAAACCTGATCTTACCCGTCCCTTTCCCGAGGCAAACTGAGGCTGCATGAGCTTGCCATTAAAAGACAGGTGATGGTTTGAGCCTTTAGCATTGCTAGAGCCAGTTTGGTATAGTGGTTAAATGTGCGGACGCTAATCTGGGAGAACTGGGTTTGATTTCCCACTTGCAGCTGCTGGATGACCTTGGGCAAGCCATAGTTGTCAGAGGTGTTCTCTCAAGGACAGTTCTGGAAAGAGCTCTCTCAGCCCTGCCTACCTCACAGGGTGTCTGTTGTGGGGAGGGGAAGGGAAAGGAGTTTGTAAGCCACTCTGAGACTCTGAGTGAAGGCTGGGGTATAAACTCAATATCATCTTCTTCTAGATTCCCAACTTCCCAAACCCTGACATTGATGGGGTTAGGGCCTAGCGATGTCGTATTTCTACAGTATGGCCCCGGTTAGTTCTGATCGAGGTCTACTCTGGCCCATTCAAGTATTCTGAGTTATGCATTGCTGAATTAGAGTATTAGGTTGAAGTGTGGGGACCCAACTTCAAAACCCCATTCAGCTGGGTTACTGTAAGCCAGTCACTTAGCCTAACCTCCATCACAAGGTTGTTGTAAGGAGGAAGTGGAGAACCGTGTCTGCTCTCCTGAGCTCCTTGGACGAAAGGCAGGATAAAGACGCTACAAATTGGTTTATGCAATATTACTTAGTATGCTCAAGTTTTATATTGCTCCGTTTCAACTTTCCTTGCAAATTGTATTCGAATGAAGTAAACACAACTGGTGATTTTAAAAAAAAGTATTAATTTAATCAGCTCAAGAGGAGAAAATTTAGCACCATTCTATTCAGCAAGCATCACTCGCAACTTCATTACTATAATTGTACAATTAGCATCAGTATATGATACAACTTAGTTTTCACCTAATACACACATAAAAGTGTGTATGCTTTAATTGGTTAGTATTAATGCGGAAGAGCTGTTTGATACTCTAATTCAGCATAGAATAAGAGGCACATTTTATATAAAGTGTCATTACATTGAAAACTCTGTAAAACACTGATTTTTTCATCATTTTTCCAACTTGAAGGGGAAGAAGTCCTGTGAAATTTCTTAGAAGTTACACCCAAACTGCTATAAGAACAAACAGTGCAAAGAGGTTTAATGTCACGATTTTACAGACCTGAATTTGGCCAAAGAAGAAACAGAGCTTCAGCCACAATCTAAAGCACTACTTCAAGCACACAGAGACAGCAGAATTGTCGATTTCTTTCCAACCTATTTCTGAATCTCCTTTCAGTTTCAAAAGGCAGATTGCCACGTGGTGTACAGAAAAGGTTGCTAAATGCGGGGGGGGGGGGGAGAAAAGTCCTACACAAAAGTTGCCCAGTTCTCTGCTTTCTGGCTCTTGTTTTTAACTGAAAGCATGCACAACGAGTTAACAATGTAAACAAAAACCTGGCCAAGCATGCTTTAAAACAGCCTGTGTCCTTCCTGGGTGATACAGAAGATGTTCAGCAGCAAAGCTCCCTCTTGAAACAGAAGGTGAAGCGATACTAGGATCCAGAGGGCTTTTTTAGGCCTGCCAGCAGAATAAACTTCTTTGAATGGCCTACCTTCACAACATCCTGCTAGCTGTTTTGGAAAGTCTCTTCACTTCTGAATACAGCACTGGTGGGTGTGGAGAAGGCTGCTGTTCCATTCTCGGGCCCCAGCTAGGAAATCTTGTTCCCCAGATGTGAAGAACCCAATCAGCATCACGATAACATCCCAGAGAGCTCAATACAGAACCTGTGACATCCCATTTAACCCTGGGAGGGCCAATGACCAGCCACACAAGACTGGGTGCTGCCTTTGGTTTGCCAATAACTGCCCCCAACAGCCCCCACCCCACCCGGGAGTGATGCTTCTTGAGCACGGCCATTTGGTGTAGGCACATGCCGGGCAGGCTCTAGAGCAGGGGTCTCCAACCTTTTCTGAACCTGTAGGCACCTCTGGAATTCTGATGCAGGGTGCTGGGCATTGCCACAAAATGGCTGCCGCTGGAGGTGGAGCCAGCCACAAAGTGGCTGCCGCAGCTTACCTTCAGTCACACAGTGAAGATCCTTGTGCTGTGGTAGCAGCTGCTGCCAAAGCGACACGTTAAAAAAATCGGCACAGCCAAGGAGAAGCCTTGCTGGAGAAAAAGCCCCACTGGCCCTGCAACTTTCCAAGAACACTTGTTGGGCACCAGGAAAGGTCTCAACAGACACCGTGGCACCCACGCACACCACGCTGGGGACCCCTGCTCTAAAGTATGGCTAACTCCTAAAACAAAATGCTTGCTGGGTGTTTCTAAAACAAGAGCACACACCTCTGTTTGCACCTCTGACCGTTTCTTTGGCCAGCGTCAGATGCTGCTCCAGAGGTCATCCTCAATCTCCGGGAGTAGCCGCTGAAAGAACACCGGAGTAGAGGTAGTAGGCTGGGGGAGAACATGTGCCTTGCATGAAGAAGGTCCCGGACTCAACCCCCAGCAAGTGATGTAAAAACCATCAAGTGATGCGAAAGACCTCTCCCCGAGACCCCGGGGAGCCTGTGCCAGTTCCCATAGAGAAAGTTGACTTTGACACACGAAAGGCTGGATTCTGCTTATGGCAGCCTGCTTCATGTGTTCCAAAGTCCTGCTGAGCGCCAAGATGTGTGCGGTGTGCGCAGCTCTTGGGAAACCACCAATGAATGCTCAAAGATTTGCAACTGCAGTGAAAAGACAACCATTGGACGAGTACTCTTGTATATGCCTGTGTATTGTTTGCTTTCATTTTTATCCTGCAAAAAAATGCCATGAACACACAGTCAGTTCCCCAATTGGTAAATCTGCCATTTTTCTTTAATGAGAATTTCACTTTTTGAGCTAGCACTCAACTTGGGTATGCTTTACAGGTGTTTTGTTAACGGCTCTGAACAGTTAAAATCTTTTTCCAAGGAAGGAGCCAAAACTAGGTTTAGCAAAATAGACAAAACAGGTAAAGTGACTTGCAGTTTGTTCACCGTAATCTGCATCGTGTCTTATTCCCCCACACCTGTCCACTTCTGCAAGCCCCACAATTACTTTTGTTAGATAGGAGAGTATTAACATGACACAAAAGTTCATACTTCATGATCTGGACACTCCTTGTTATCTAGCTATTTATCAATTTATGAAAATACTGCCTTCCACCCCGTACTATCCTCCCCCCACTGTGCAACTTCCAGTAACAACACCGAAAGATTAGGAAATATTGCTAGGAAACCCCCATCAGTAAGATAAATTAATTAAGCACCATAAATAAATTTGCATGTTTTGGGAAAACACAACCTTGCTCAGAATGAGTAAAAATCAGGATTTTTTTGCTTTCATTCTATTAAAAAAAGGCATCCCCCCAAAAAAACCAACAACACTTTGCTCCTAGAATCTGGTGTTCCATTGGCACATGAACATACTCGAATTCTACCAAAACAAGAACTAAATATCCCTGGTGTTCAAATGAGAAACGAGATCAACTCTGATTAAAAGGATATATAGTACGTGGTCAAAAGCAGGTATATGTTCTGCCAGCCTTACTGTCTACTCTGCCTTCAGCAAAAATTCCTTGGAACAAACACGCTGATTTCTCTCTCTCTCTCAGATTAAGAGGGTTTTCCAGAGTGCAGTTACAATTTCAATTTCAAGTCCATCAGACCATGAGCAGTTGTGCATGTCCATTTTAAAGGTGCTATTTAGGCTATAAAAAGTTAGAATCTTGGCCATATATAGAGTTTGAACTTCTTGACAATAAAAAAACTGAGCAGGTTAGAACTAAAGCACTGAATCCAAGGTATTGTTAACAGAACTTCCCTAATTTCTCTCCTCCTGTCTGCTGTGCCTCATTAGGGTCAGGGGATTCCTCCTAGGACTCTGCCTTCAGAAGGACAGGGGAGTGGGCAAACCTTACCTCTTCAGAGAGACCTGGATCCAACCTGAAGAGTTCTGTGGCCAGGTTAAGTGTGGTACAGTTTACATAGTAAAATTCCCTACTTGCAGCTAGCAAAAATTAACCTGTGAATTAAGTTTACAATTCAAGTAACATTTAGATATTTCTGTTTGAGACTACAGACAGAGAATGCATCTAATTCTCCCTCCCCGCCCTATATTGTTGATAGCAATTATTTACTATGGGCAAAACACATAATTGAAATCAGCTGGACTTAGAAGAGCTTAACTCTGAAAACACTGGGTATGATCCAGACTAAGGACAAGACAAGACTAAGCTGATATTCTGGATCATCATTTTTAAAGTCACAAAAGGAAGCCAATTTGTTTTAAGGACTGTCCCCCCCCCCCACTGAATACGGATGAACCGTATTATACTGTATTAAGGTAGGTTTCATTTTAATGCTCACTAACACCCTTTTTAGTTCAACATCCTATTTATATGGAAGAACTGATTAGGTTTATGGCTAGTTAATTACAATCAAGAGACTATTCAGCCCAAGTTGTTTTCCGACTTGGAATGTCTGAAACGTTGGAGTGGCTCCGAGCCTGGCAGGCTTTTCTGAAAACGAGTTGCCTTCTAAAAGAAGCCCAGACATTTTAGCAGGACAAAACTATGAAGGCCCAACATATTCTATGTGGTAAAAAGACCCTCCCCCCCCCCCCCAAAAATGCTAAAAAGAACCATTTGTTCTTCTGGGTCAATCAGTTTTGTTCCAGATTATTAAGTAGTACAAATGCAATTCAGACCTCCTGGTTGTTAGGTGACATTTTTAGCACTGCCGGATGGGAAGGACTGGCCAGGTACTCCCTCCAAGCACAAGACTACTTAGGAAACAACCAACCAATCAGCAACAACACAGGTCCTTATCCATTTGCTTAACCTCCCACTAGACTGTCCTAATACAGCTCTGTCTTTTCGCCTGTGTCCCAGGAATGTTATTTCAATAACGAAGGCCTTCCTATGACAGAAACATCAAGAGTCAGCCGTGGATATTCCTGCAGTTAAATACATTGCAGTGGGGAATGGCCAAAACAGGTTCATCCAAAGTTGCATTCTCAGACGGACTGACCCCTTAGCACATTTGGTTGTGTTTGAAACATCCGGAAGGAGCTTGGAGAGTCCCGGTCATGACTAACTGAATGAACCTGCTCAACCAAAGGAACTAAAGATGGAAAAAGCAAGTTTTGAAATTGGGTCCATGCTATATTTGGTTACCAGGACCGCTGTGAGACTCAAAACCATTAATATATATATATTCACGTGTGTGTAATCTGACTACGGACAGGAAAAGAGTTTTATAAAAGATTCCGGTTTCCAAAGATGTTATTGGGGTCCACATATTGTTTGAGAGACTTCAGCATTCCAAAGCCAACGTCGGAGACGCTCTCCTTCAGCCACTGCTTCCGTAACTTGCCCACTGGAGAAGAAAGGGGAGGGGGGGGGGAAGCAAGTCTTTAATATCCATCATAATAGCAGGAGCCAATCAATCTTGTGACCATGAATGAACAAACACTGGGTGATAAATGCTTTTATTCAAAAATGAGAAATGTTTTGCTTTGTTTGATTTATTGAGCCCACCAGACTATCAAGCTCATTAAACTCAGAGTACTCCCAGAGGAAGCCCACACTGCCTTACTCTCTTTACAAAAACTATGAAATTTAGATAAAGTTTAGACCAAGAGACCATGTGTCACACTGAAAATAATTACACATAGCTCAAACTCTCTCAACAAGATGCGCTGGCATGTTTGAACAGCAATGGCAATCCTAAATCCAAGGATTTTGAGGAATGTGTTTACAAGACTTTAAGACCAGTCCACACAACCCTTTTTAGATAAACATGGAACCCAACATACTGGACATAACTTCAGCAGATTATGTTCAAAGGCGATAAGCCCAACACGCCAGAATCTGACCGCCATACTCACAAAAGCAATTTCTTAAGTTTAACCACACTCTGGTAGGCCATTCTGGAAATTGTCACAAAGCCATCACAACAATCCATGTTCTACACGCAGGGGTGCCAAACATAAGGCCCGGGGGCCAGAACCGGCCCATCCAGGGCTCTTATGCAGCCCACGGGCAACTAGTGCAAGGGACGGAACAGGTGACTGCTCGGGGGGAGAATGGACGGAGCTACTCCGACTGTGGCTTCAGCATGGTGGAACAACCTCATCTGCAGCAGTCAAGCAGCGTGGGAGCATCTGCCCAGTGCTGCATCACTGGCTCCCCAGTCCGCCCGTCTGGGTTTCCGTTGCATCCCCCTCCCAGCCCATGGGGCCTTGTAGTGAGGATACACCAACTCGGGGCTTACCAGCTGTTGTCCTTTGTACAGTTTATATCTCTGGTACCTGGCATTACATTTTATGGCACACATGGCCCGGCCCAACAAAGTGACATTTATGTCAGATCTGGCCATGGTAACAAATGAATTTGACACCTCTGTTCTACAGTCTGGTTAATTATAAATATCAATGCAGATTCAATTTTCTGATTTCAAGGACAACCTATGATTTTTTAAAAATCATTTTTTTAAAAGGTAGGTTTTTGTACAAAGTGACTGTTCGTTGTCAGGGAATAATCATCACCTAGACAAGTATTTAATTCTTGAACCAAGGCAAATAACAGTTTCTCAACCTGAGGCATGACCAATTTGCGTGAGGCAATTTGCACCTCCAGTGCCTGCCTCTCTGAAGTATTTGTGGCTACATCCAAGCCATCTTGCGTGGCTCCTGTTCTCAGGGTAGCTAAACTGCCAACAGAGGAATGAATGATGAGGGACACCCGATGGAGAGCAGAGTGTTTTTGTTCCTCCCCTCTGAGGAATACAACCATGCTGCAGAACTGACTGAGAATAAACTAATTGAAACTAAGCCCTGAAAACAGAGAGGCAATGCTGGTTGGGAAAGGTGGAGATCTTGAAGGACATTGTTCTACCTACTTATGATGGAGTTCAACTGACCCTTGCTGGCCCAGTTAAGAGCCTAAAGATTATACTGGATCCAGCTTTGTTACTGGAGGAGCAAGTTAATGCAGCTGCAAAAACAGAAAGAAAGAAAGAAAGAAAGAAAGAAAGAAAGAAAGAAAGAAAGAAAGAAAGAAAGAAAGAAAGAAAGAAAGAAAGGCTTTCTACCAACTCAGCCTAGTCCGTAAGATGACCCCTTATGGCTGACCTGGAGACCTGGATCCATACCACAGTAACATCAAGAGTACACTACTGTAATGCACTGTACCTTGCTCTCCCCTCAAAATCAACTCAGATGTTTGCTCATGGTTTTATATTTTATTTTTTGTATGTCTCCAAGTTTGATCTTTTTAATAAAATTAAGATTTCTGCCCCCCCCCAATCAAGTCAGAAACTCCAGCTGGTCCAAAATACTGCAGCTCAGCTGTTATCGGAAGCTAGATGGAACATGCATATTGCTCTCATTCCACAGATGTTCCACTGGCTGCCCATTTGTTAATCGGGCTCAATTTAAAGTACTGGGTATCACATACAAAGCCCTTCATGACCATGGCCCCTCTGATTTTCCAGGACTGCCTCTCCCCACTTTGCTCTGCCAGGACAACATCACTCAAGTCAGCAGGGGCTTCTGTGGTGCCAACTTGCAAATGGGCAAAATCAACAACTGCCCATACACGTGGCTTTCTCCATTATGGCTTCCCATCTTATGGAATGGCCTGCCCGAGGAGGTCAGGAAAGCTCCCGCTCCTCTGGCTTTCCGCAAACTATGTAAAACTGAATTATTCAAGAGGTCTTTTCCACACAGGTAATAGGGCTGCACTCTACAAAAATGGTTCACAAACTTCCTTGGATAAATGGTTATGTAATTTTTGTACTGCCTGACGTGTTGTGTTAACACTGATGCTATGCTTTGGTTCTTCCTGGGGGTTCCAGACTGCTAAAACCCTCATGCATTGCTTAATGCCCCATTCTGTTGATCACACTGACTTCTTATGTGTAATCCGCCTCGAGTCCCTGTGAGAAAGGCAGACTACAAATAATGTGAAAGGAAGAAAGCTGAAATGTAAGAGGAAAAAGCCTGCAGTGTTGTTTAAAATGACTGGGAGAAACAGAAGCAAAAGCACAGGTACTGAAGTAAACTGAGACTGAAATTTACCTTCTAAGTGCTCGTGTGCCTTCTACTTTTAATATGAAAATTCATGTACATTTTTTTTTAAAGCCACATGTATTTCTCCTGCAACTATATTCCTACTCCCTGATCATTGGGCAAGTTCGCTATTGAAATTTCAAAGAGGGCCAAACGCCTCGACTCCGGCCGACGACATTCCAGCTGCAGCTAACGAGACAACGCACAGTCAACGCTATTATCGGCCGTGATTAGTGATGCTGTTTCCAGTGAGCTCATCCTGTGGTTATAGATGTAATTGTCTCCAGAAAGACTGAAAAACAACTGGCCCAACAAGATGGAGCACATTAAAGCCACAGCGGGAGGTCCGACAGCCAGCGCGACTGTCTTCTCCCCCCACCTCCCGCAACAACACAATTCCACGAGGAACTGAACTGATGTCTGAGCAGCCACCAAACAGCCATTGCATACTTAATGAAGTCGCTCACCAAGTGCTCGGAAACAGAAGGTGCTGGGAGTGCATCATTAGTTCTGTCAGAGTGATAATTTACACATCTATCTTGTCACATTTTCTATGCTTTATACTTTTGCAATAATAAATCTAACATACATTTGATTAGCGAACCAGAAAGTTTTTCCTTTCTTTTTTTTTATTAAAAAAAAAAAAGCTGTACAGGAGACCCTGGTGGTCCTTCATGAACATGTTTTGATAAAAAAAAAATTAACCCCTTTATAGTATTGGGTTGCAGGTTCTTGGTTGCCACGGTGGGTATGATACACATACCTATTTGTTGCAGTTCTGAGGATTAAAGGGGCTGAACTCAAGTCCGGTTGCAGCTTAGAGGCCAACAAGATTTTCAGGGTATTCGTTTTCGTGAACCAAAGCATCCTCCCTTCAACGGATGACTCACTCTAGAAAGCTTAAACCTTGAAAGTTTAAGTATCGGTCGGCTTATTGGTCTCTGAGGTGCTACTGGACTCAGATCTAGGTCTTCTATTGCAGACCAGCACGGCTCCCCTCCTGACACAGTCTTGGAGGATTGAAGTCTCATATTAAACAAAATGGGCAAACGCACCTCGTTTTCCCTGAGAAGTTTAAGATCATCACATTGTGGCTGATTATTTAATGCATGTGGCCTTTGTATGACTTGTTCACATTAATCCATGACTCCTCAACTTGGATACACTGCAGCACACGTGATCCCTCCCTCCTGCCATATACTCAGATTTCCGCCTCAGTTTTCTAGCTGGGGCAAACCAGCTTGTTGTTACATCCACCAAATCAGCATAGTTCAATTTTACTAACAGCGGTGCCTTCCACTGGCACAAAATCCTTCTGACATAAAACAGCTCTGCTGGATCAGACCAATGGTCCATCTAGTCCAGCATCCTGTCTCACACAGTGGCCAGGCAGCTCCTCTGGAGCTCCAACAACAGGGCATAGAGACTGAGGCCTTCCCTTGATGTTTCCTCCTAGCTCTGGGATTCAGAGGCTTATTGCCTCTGAATGTGGAGGTTCCCCTCAGTCAACCTTGGCTTTCCAACAACATGGATTTGTACTGGAATGAGGAGGGAACTTCTGTGGTGTAAGGAGCTTTTGCTTTTCTTCCATGATCTTTGGCTTATCTTCCTTGCTAATCTCCTAAATCCCAGAAATGCAACAGAGAGAATAGACAGATCAGGCTGGGACCAAGACTTAGCTTGGCAAGTCCCATCTGTAGCCTGTTTTATCAGACTGGCTCCAACTAGCAAGTGGGCTGGGCAAGGTGCCACTGCAGTCCGGTGGAGCCTTATGGGCATGAGGGAGGCAACACAGACACTGATGGTTCGCTGTAACCTTTCAACTGAACAGCCCTTAAATTTAATGTAGGGGTTGCAGAATGATGGATTAAGTGTCAGGGGTTTTAACCCCTTAAGCACTTTTATCAGAGCTCTTCGGCTAGTAATAATATAGGCAACCAGAAAAACGTCATTTAGTCCAAAGACCTTTAATTCCACCTCATTCCAATACGATCCATATTCAACACTGTGCAGTACTTGTGCCCTGTTCCCCCAACCCACCCAGTTACCTCTTGCATGAGGCTGGTGTTCAGACACACTTTGGGCAAAATGACTTATGTGTACTTCAACCAGTAAGCCATGACAAAAAAGGAAAAACCTCACTTTATAATACAAAACTAATGCGACTGGTAGACCAGGATGCTTCTCACAATTAAAGAGTTTCATAGCGGGGGTCTACCCCCCCTCAGGAACGGAGCCATTTGCTACAAACACAAATCTCAGCTCTGTTTCTCTGTCTGCAGAATAAATTCTGCTGCATAAACTGTCCAGTGCCTGCCTTAAAAATCACAAGCACTACAAGGAGAGAGTTAAACAGGCTTTTATATCCCCTTATAGCCTCAAGTCCCAGACTACATCTGTTTTACTTGATACACAAACCCAGAGTTAAAATAGCTTCATTTATCACAACATGATTGTAGGCAGACAAACCAGGCTGTCTGTTTTCAGATAGTGAAAGGAACCATTATTAATCACAATTATAGGGCAAACACTGAAGAGGAATTACATCAATATTCGCCCTTCCCCACACAGGAACTAAAAAAGCAATGTTGAGAATGTCATGACAAGGCCTGAAGGTCAGTAAATAATACAAAAAGGAAAGAAAGCGGTAGGGAACTAAGTTTAATCCCGAACAATAAATTCTAGCTCAGGACCAATATTCACAGTGGAAATTTAACACATGGGATTAGATGAATATCACCAGCGGAAGAGCAGAAATATGTTCCAAGCTTCTTTTTGCAACCATGGTATGCCCATCATAGATGACGGAGGAAAGTCTTGAGTGCTCTGGGACTGCTAGAATTGCCTTCACAATGCCTTGTATTTGTCCAAGGGAATTGCTGCACATTCAGCCGTCTTAACAGTATCAGCGGTTTATTGGTTTAATGTTTGGTAAGCTAACCATTTTGGGGAAAAATCAGACGTCTACTGTGAAAAATGAATATTGGTGTTGCATTGTACTCTGCCACCTGAGCACGGCTTTTTAATTAGTGTACTTCTTCCCCTCCTCTATGACTGTGTGTATTTATATCGGTCAAGTTAATATTACATTTTAAAATGTTCGACAAAGTGGTTTATCAGCGGCCTCTTGGACAGGCCCTTTTCCCTCTCTGATGTTAGCTCCGTTTAAGCCTCAGTTTCCCTTTAGAAACACTGGAGTATTTTATCCTTCCCGGATAGAACTATCAGGGATCATCCAGTAGGCAGTTCTCTAGTGAAGGCAACACGGCACCTCCTTCGGCTTTGATCCTCAGAAACCATAAAAAGAGGGAAGCACAAAGAGATCGTTGACATCTTCCCTTTCTTGTTGCAGCCATCAGTGCTCCCAAGGGTGAGAGGGGAGATGCCTTCAGGAATGGCATCATAGGCAAAATTAAGGGAGTTGCTGCCAGCGTGGTGTGATGGTTAAGCGTGTTGGACTAGTATCTGGGAGCCTTAGGTTCAAATCCCCATTTGTGCTGTGGAAGCCTGCTGGGTGACCTTGGGCCAGTCACACTCTGTTAGCCTAAACTACCTCACAGGGTTGTTGTGAGGACAAAATTGCGGGGAGCTGCTTTGGGTCCCCACTGGGGAGAACGGTGGGGTACAAATGAATTAAATAAAAGATAAACAGAATAAGGTATCAGCAGTAGGGAAAAATATAAAAAAAAATTATATTTTTCAGAACTGGGTTTTCTGAAGGACATAATCATTGGTTTTCCGCATTACTTGGGTCTCCAATTTCAGTATTCAGAGCTGGATTTTTTGGGGGATGCCAAAACTATCCCAGTCCATTAATCTCTACAGGGAATCTTCCTAGGGGACTGGAGAAGCAGTTTTTTGACCAAACGAAACCAAAATTGCCGCCAAGTTGGTGCTGCCTGTCAACTAAAGAATCCCTAAGTTTCAAGTGAATTGGCCCAAGAGGTCCGAATCTACGGACTCCTGGTGCCTACAGCCATCCTGTACTGATTCCTATGGGGAAAAAAATCCATATTTTCTCCAGGTTTTAAAAAAACATGCCAAACTCAAGAGGAAGCAAGCACAGGCTAAAAGCCTCCCAATGGAAACAAGCCCAACAACAAACCAGAGATTCTCAACAGAAAAAATAAATAAACCAATGTCAAACCAGAGAAGTCAAGCCAAACCAACTGAAGCAAGGGAGGGGAGTCCAGCCCAACTGAACCAATGTCAAACAACACAGCCCAAGTAGAACCCAGAGCAAGTGTGGCAGCACAAGCCCAACAGAACCAATCTCAAACAAGAGAATCCCAGTAGAAGCAACCTAACACACGACCCCAAGTTCCCATTTGCCTGTGAGAGCTGCCTCCATCCTCCCTCTCAGGAAACCTGCAAAAATCAGAAACAAAAACAAAGAACCCCCAAGGATGGCACTTTGAAATGCTGGCCCTGAACATTCCTGGAAAAACACCAAGTCTGGTGCTTTAAAACACCAGTCCTGGTTATTCCTGAATATTTCCATGAGACTTCAGGATACCGGTACTGACTGGGGTGTATCTGGAATATACACCAAAAATACTGATAAAATGTTTTTTGGGTATATTTTCGAACCAGATATTTCTGCAATCAACTCCCCCCTCCCACTCTACCATTTGGAGAAGAGCTCGTGCGAGAACGTGGAGGGAAGGTTCTGTACATGCAGCTTTTTTTTGCTGCAGGGTCTCCTAACCCTCAAGAGTGACTACTTGGAGGTAGACAGGTGAAATCAGATGCGGCAAAGATCCTCTTCACTCATGATTTCTTTAGATCCAAACCAGGTGAACATGGCCTCCCCCTCTCAAATTTGAAGCAGTTGGGAACTGTAAACCAAAGTCATGTTTTACAAATAGGAGTAGGCTTAATAGCTGTTTTCAAAAATTATACTCCTTACCCTAATTGTATCTCAGCATGCACCCTTCCACATAAGTGAAATGAATGAATACCACCCAACAGGAAGGAAAATGAAAACAAGAATCTGCACTTGGGACCACCTTACAATGAAGACAGGTTTTGCAGCCTCACAGTGGTAAACAGTTCTTGCTACAGCCAGCCAAGTAAGCATTTCCAGTACCAAAAACTCTAGCCTTCTTTTTAAAAGTCCTAGAAAAGCTAGAAGTGCAAAGTAATGCAGCAATGCTAGGACTGACATGCTGCACCAAAACAGGATCTGGGAACACCCCAGAGAAAATTAAGTGTTAAGCAGAAGCGGGAGTTCAGACACAAACAGTACCTCCATGATGATGTGACAAACTCCCTCCATTAGCAAGGATTTCTTCTCTAGCTGCACTCTGAAAGAAAGAAAGCTAAATTATCCATCGATCCAGTTTTGGCTGAAACAACCAAGATTACCCCCCCTTATTCACTTAGAGCTAGCAATCTGATGCCGACCAAGGTTTACAATACCTGGCAGAATAAGGCTCCGCCTGCAATCCTAATAAGCATCTGAGATGGTAACTTTTACCATCTTGCACACTACCTGTATCGAGAGATAAGCTTTCAAACTTCTGAACCCCCCCACCCCCGGTGAAATACTTTTCATAAGAACATAATGTTGGATCAGGCCAAAGGCCCATCCAGTCCAACACTCTGTGTCACACAGTGGCCAGAAATACCAGGTGCCATCAGGAGGTCCACCAGTGGGGCCAGGACATTAGAAGCCCTCCCACTGTTGACTGTTTTCAAATCCTGGCTAAGATACAGACTCTACCTGAAGAGGATGAACCTTAATGGATGGCATACCATTAAGCATTGCACATATATGAAGCTAATCGTAACAGTTTAAACCAGTGTCTGATACTAACCACTCATGGATTTGTGTCCCATGATTTTACCAAAAGGGTGGGGAGTACAAGGTGGGAGATGCCCCCTCCCTCTCTGCCACTGCCTTCCCCCTTCCCTAGTGTACCTTCCTGCTTTCACTGCCTTTCTCGTCCTTCCCTGCTGCCTTATTTTTCCTTGTCAGTGGTGGCCATGGACACCTTCAACAATGTTTATGGGGTTCCCAAGCAACCCACAAAATGGCAGCTGAGCTACAACTCACAAGATCACACCCCCCCCCCCTTTTCTGGCTGTGGTTTTTGTTTTTAAATACTCTCTCTTTTTTCATTCTCAGATTTTTCTGCAAACCCAAGGTTTCCCCCAGATTTGTAGAAAAATCCCTCCTATCTATACATGGCCGCACTGTGGAAATTTTTTTGATCTGTATTCTGGGGTCATGCATATTGCTCTATTACCACAATTACTTATCAATAACATGAGAGTGACACGTAGGTACCTTACCTCAATTTCTTCATAAACATGAATAGGGTCGCTTATTCCTCTGTAGTTAAAGCCCAAATAGAAATACACACATGCACCAGCATCATAGGTCTGCGTCACCCTGTCGTTTAAAAAAAGGGTTAGATATACCACAGTACTCTGAATAAAAGCTAGTTCTCAAGATGGAGCACAGAACTGTTGGATCCAAAGATTCCATTTCCACTAATGGGAGTACTTTCCTCCAGTGGAAGAAGGACCCTGGAACACTCTTCCTCCCCAAAACAGGGAGAGAGATCACTTGGATCTAGCCCTAAGTTCTCCATGAGCCCACAAAAAATCCAAGTTAGAATGACAGAAAGGTGTATGGCACAGAAAGTATCTAACAGTCCTTAGTGCTCTGTGTTTTATTCCTGAATTTTTAGTGTCATATTGCAATTTTCTTTTGGTTTTTATCTTGTACATTGCCTTGAGTGTTCTTCAGATGGAAAGGCAGACTAGAAACGCTAAACAAGTCAGTAAGAAACAGGCTGAACGTGCAAATAAATATGTAACAGCTTTAGTTAGGGATTGCCTGTTTTGAAAAGCAAAAAAGGGAACATATTTCCAGACTGTCTATTTCAAACAAGTGATCACTATGACAAATCTCATTTTAAATATCCCTATTTAAGCTGTGATAACTGCTACTAGGTAGGCAAATTCCTAGCCTTCCAACCCAAAAAGAGGACATTTTCATCAGTGTTTTTTTTAAAGAGTCCAAAAGGTGACAGACATCAAAAAAGGAGGATATTTGGTAAATCTATCTTTAGCACAGAGGTGGCTTTGGGTGTATTTTTATGGAGACTGTGGCTAATCGATTAAAACAAAATTAGAAAGGCAAAAACTTTTAGATCCTATTAGTCAAACCATGGGGAAAAGGTACGATGCTATGGAAAGTGTAATATAGTCTGGTGATAATGAAGGTCTGCACACGAGGAACAAACTGTGGGGTGGAAGTTCTGTTTCGTCAACACAACTCGAACAGGATTACTCTTTGGAAATTCCCTAATATCTTCCATATGTTCAAAATAAATGTTTGAAAGCACAGAGTGGTTCACAGTTTCAGCTTTCCTAAATAATTCTGAAAACCATGGCGTACGATAACCTGGGCACTTGGTCCTGAAGTTACTGTTCTACGACCAGAGCCTTAATTGTAGCCATTGCTGGGTGCCTTTTTATACAGTTTAAAAGATAGGTTCCCTTTATTTTATTTACATGCGACTTCAGAATATTTGACCAAAGAGGCAGACTGAAATATGTAGAAAAGATTTCCCCTAAATTGAAATTTATCTGATATATTAAATTTCCTTAAAGCAATGCTAGCATTTCCAGAATGTTCATACAACAACATGAATATGGCTTGTTAGATAACATTTTATTTTATAACCTCCTACTTAAGGCACTTGACTAGTGAACATCTGATCAGTCCTCAACAGGATATTTTAACATAGCAAAAAGTAAATTCATGTACACACAAAAAAGCTGTTTTTATGCGTTATCAGAACTTCAGTGTGGTGTAGAACTCAGAGTATCAAACTAGGATCTGGGAGACAAGAGGTTCGAATCACCACTCTGTCATGGAAGCTTGCTGGGTGACCTTGGGCCAGTCATACACGCTTAGCTTAACCTACCACACAGGGTTGTTGTGAGGATGAAATGGAGGAGAGAAAGATGGGAGGCCACTTTGGGTCCCCACTGGGGAGAGAGGCGGGGCATAAATGAAGTAAAGGATAATAACCTGCTTTCTCGGTGCATCAGTATACTATCAGTATACCCCTGAAACACCTTAAGACAGAAAACGTGTTTTTCAGGAAAGCGACAGAATCCACAAATAAAACAACAGGATGAAAGCAGCATAAAATGAAGTTTTCCCATTACACGTTATAAACTTAGAAAACCAAAAGCAAGGAGGGCTGAACTCACATCCTATCTTTTAATTAGTTTACTTACTTCCTTTATAACCCCCCTCCTCTCTCCAGTGGGGGTTCTGAAGTGGTTTACATTGTTCTCCTCTCCTTCATTTTATCCTCATAACAACTCTGGGAAGCTGTTTAGGCTGAGAGCGCGTGACTGGCCCAAGGTCACCCAGCAGCTTCCATGGCAGAGCGGGGATTTGAACGTTGGTCTCCCAGAGCCTAGTCTGCCATTCTCTACAACGCATTGACCGGACAGTTTTACTGCATCATTCCACTACTGATCTATTCCACTACAAAGGGAGAGGCCATTAAGAACTGAGCCTTACCGACAGGTAGCAAAAGGTGGAAACTGAACACCTCTCTCTTTGCATTCTTTTACTATTCTTTCCTTTACATTTCTGCAGAGGTCTAGAACCCTGAAAAAGAAGAAGGAAGTTGAGAAACAAGTACTGATCCTCTTTGCACCGTTTTCTCTCTTTGGGCTCCAAAATATCCCCCTCTTCTGTCAGGACTTTACCCCTGATTGCAGGCTTGTACCTAGTAACAGTGCTGTGTAGACAGCTCCTTCAATTTAGCTTTAATTCCCTTGCTGGATAGTCCGACTCCACAGCACCCCTGCATGTGGTACAGATGGCCTGGGTCAGATATGGGCTGAAAATGATTGGGCTGGAAGATTAAACATTCAGTAAATACACGTCTGAGTTGGTTCAAGAAACCACCATGTACTTTCAGAGCTGAAATGGTCTAACACATAAGAGGACACTTCACCAAATGCGGAAGCACACTTCTCTCAAATCCTGAACACAACACAGGAAATTATTCTGGAGTTTCACATTCCACATGAACGACAAATATGTTTGTGAGGTTCCTCCTAGTGTTATAGGACCAGCCAGAGAGATCGATTGGAATGGTTTCTGGAAGACGGAACGGAGGAAGCATTTCATTCGCTGACCAGTGCTAAGGTTGAAAAATTGTAGAAGCCAAAAATGAGAGATCACGGGAGGAACTGGAATTCCAAAAACGTGTGAGCGATAATAGAAAATTTTCTACAGAAATTACTACAGTAAACCATTTTGCAACTTATCTTTATTGACTCTTCGTTATTTTTGTCACAAAGGTTGAAAAATTAGCTATCAAGTGTTTCATTCTTATAATGGGTTCTTAAATAGAACTGAACGTTTTAATGCAACTAAAACACAAGATAACTCCTATTGCTAAAGCAGGCTTCAAACAGGCCATCTTCCTGTTTCCTAGAACACTTAGTGATGTTTTGCTATGCCAGAGAACGTCTGCCACATTAGAACATTAAATCTGAGACAAAAAGCAATCCTCTTACCTATCCCAAGGAACGGATGTCTCAAACGATTCTCCTATTAAATAATAATCCATACCCACGTCCTGTTTACAGTAACCGGGAAGAAAAAGTTTCAGGTTAGTATTCCTAAAGGTTATTGTAAATCTATAGGCTTTGTCTGCTATTAGTTTTGTGCATCACTATGCATAATTACAACACTATTTTAAAGCAACCTGTTTACACTTCTGGCAACCTACATTTGTCAAGAGAATATCACAGAGGTCACAGCTAAATCTGAAATACTTAGATCAACAAATGGTCCTAGCACCTTTCACCTTCGGGCACTGGGCGGAAGGAAGACATGCTATGAAGACCAAGTTATTTTAAATTAGGAGAAAGTAACAGGTAATTTTTAGTGATCCCTGGGATGATGGACCATATTCTTCCTGGGAAACACCAAATTAATTATTTTCATTTGCATAACAAATGGATAACAAAATTACCAAATGAATTCTGATCTCCTGAATACTCAGCTACTCTTAATGCTGCATGTAAGCGTGGTAAACAGCCTGTTTCTGGGTTGGGTTTTGTTTCGTTTTTGATGTTTCTAAACTTTGCAATGAAACTCCCAATACAATTTACAGCTTTTCCCCATATAAACAAAAATAGTTCCTCATTTATACAAACATGGTAACCAACAAGATAGAGTTCATGCATGAAGTAAACCATTCGTCATGGGATCCAGATAGGGCTGCCAAGTGGGGGCGGGTAACCCCCCGCTTTGGAGGCCCGATTTCCGCCACCGCGGAATCAGGCCCGGGGGGAACTCCACCCCGGCGGTCGCATCACCAGGAAGTGACGTGGGCACGCCGGGCATGCTGGGGGCGGGGCCACAGCCATACAAGGGAAAACTCTATGGTTTTCCCTTGTATGGCTGTGGCCCCGCCCCCAGCGTGCCTGGCGTCCTCCCGTCACTTCCGGGTGACGTGCATGCGGCGCACGCACGCATACAAAAGACGCCAGCCGGGAGCCCCCCGCTCCCGGCGAAGATATACTTGGCAACCCTAGATCCAGAAGGGAACATTACGACACTCTGTTAACTTTCATCCCTATCAGCTTTGCACGGATACAAAAGTGTTTCTGCAAATAGCTTATTGTTCCCAAACTTCTCATAGATGAGGCATATTTTCCATTTTTCTTTCTTCTGTATGTACGACTAACTACCCACCTCCAGAGGTGCCCACTCCTGGTGCTTCAACACAAGTTAATGACCTGAGCCTGCCTCTGGAGGGGAAGGAGGCAAGTCTAGGACAGCAAATCGCATAGACCTGTCACAATGTGGATCCATTGACCCCCCTCACACAAGGATCACAAATCTTCCCTGCTTCCCCCCAGGACTCCTCAAGCCACGGGACCTGCATGGCATAACAGGCAGATTAAGTAGGCTGCAGTGAGGAGAGGGCAAAGGTGCACCATCCTCCCTTTTAAGAACATGAGAACATAAGAGAAGCCAATGTTGGATGAGGCCAATGGCCCATCTAGTCCAACACTCTGTCACACAGTGGCCAAAAATACCAGGTGCCGACGAAAGAGACAGGAAGTGCAATATTGCTCCTTACTTTGTACCCTTAGCTATTCCTTAGGGCAATTCAGTAAGCTTGGCACCCACATGTCACAAGGATGGTGCCAACACCCACCGTTCTAGTTGCGAGTTAGCTGGACTGGTAGGATTAATACAGGGATTGTTGTAATACCTTCCCCCAGGACTGCCTCTTGTGGTTCCATTTTAGCGCTAAACCATGCAACTGACAATGAGGAAAAAACTGCCCACCAAACTAATGTCTATTGTGAGATTGAAAGCCTGCCGTCTGATCTCCTCTCTTAGAACCCTCGTCCAGATCGAAGCTGCGATCAGTGTTCCCTCGAAGCTGAGTTAGTGTGAGCTAGCTCACAGTTTTTAGCCTCCGGCTCACACATCTTTGTCTCAGCTCAGAAAGGATGGCTCGAGAGCAAATTTATGCAGTAGCCAAATTGCTTGCTCTCACAACCTTAATGCCAGTAGCCCACAAAGTAGAATTTTTGCTCACAAGACTCCACAGTTTAGAGGGAGCATTGGCTGCAATGCCTAAAAGGCAGGGGTCTTGTTGTAGAAAAAGAGCTGCCGGAGCTCATTAGCATAACTCATTAGCATAACTTATTTGCATATGCCACGCCCCCTGACATCACCGGAAGTGACAGAAGGCCACACCCCCTGACATCACCGGAAGTGTGTCAGAAGGCCCGGCTACTTACCCTCCTGCTTCATCCTCATTCCCAAACGGAATGAGGATCGAAGCAGAGGGCGGGGTAAAGAAGGGGGCGGGGCTTCACCACGTGACCGCCCCGCCCCCTAGAGGTTCTCTTCCGGAGCTCCGTACCTGAGAGCTTCCCCCCGACTAGAGCCCTGCTAAAAGGTATGTGAAAGTACTGAAGCAATTCTATCTTAAAGAGTCTCCTTAGCAGAAGAGCTCTAAACAGAAACGTGGATGTTTCCGCAGGAGAATGTGCATCTTAGGCACACATAAAAAGTTACACACACAGACAAAAAGTCTTTTTAAAAAACGAGACACCCACCCGAAGGTAAGCAATGACGAACGTTAACATGTAGCCTCTCTGCCCATTGTCTTCTCCAGCTGCCAGACCCCTACAATTTGAAAAGGCAATAAAACATCAGTGTAGAACACAACAAAATAATAACTGCGACATGGAACAGTCAACACACAGCAAGAAGGATTCAAACCAAGACATCTGGACAGATCCAGAAATTCAGTCTGGGATGCATCGGGATGGACTCAAAGATGTTGTTCTGCCACCACTTATGCTAGGATAATAGAACTTCTGTTGGCTGAGGAAGGGGGACCTTTTTTGCCCATTTCCCCCTCCCACTATGACCACCCCGTGTTGTTTGTCCCCTGATCCTTGGGAGCAGAATTTCAGTGGGCTCATTGGGCTGCAGCAGGAAAGTCTGCTCATGGGACCTGGAACCCATCCCAGTAATTTTAATATGACAGAAAACCTGACAAAGAGAACTGACCACAGTGGGATAACAATCATATAATTACAACATTTATATTGTAATAACCCTTTAATATTGCTTTGCTTAACTTCAGTACTAAGATGCAAAACTTCTGCCTCAACACACAAAGTCTCTGTTCATCTCCATTCCAAAAGGCATCATGGAAACGGAGAGCCTGTCGAGTATTATAGGTTTGCAGACTCTGTTCTTTAGTTGAGGAGCACATGTGTTGTTTTATTGGAAGAATATGGGGGGGGGGGATGACACATCCCATACAGCAAGCACTTATATCCTTGTAACAAGCAGCATTTCGGTACTACGACAATTCTGTTTTTTAAATAAGTTTTTTTTAAAACAAAGCACACAAGGTCTCTCTCTAAAGTGCTTTATCCTGCCAACTATTTTATACCTCAAACTGCACACTTTTATTAGAAAATACTGTGCCTCCTGTTGACCTGAAAACAGTATTTACCCAAATCCAAGACTAGGTTTTCTCCACCGCTATGTAATAAAAAGGAGGGGTCATCTTATATTTGCATACAAGTTACAATTATACCTAGTAATAATTTGTGTGTGCGTGTAACAAAAGTGGAAGCAGAACCTCTGAATATAACCTCTTAGGTTTTTCTTTGCTTCTCTTTTTTAAAGGACAATTGGTGTGCTTGGCTGACTTCGCTTTCTTAACTAATTTAGTAGAGAACAAAGTAGGTCACTGGGACAGCAAGAGATGGGAGTAGGGGAGAGACTTTACTATTTGCTAGCAACTAACAGGAGCAAAACAATCTCTCAATTCTTTACAAACTTGGGACTTGTGGGAAAAGATCGTAAGTAAACAGACTTCCTGATGCCAAGGAGATGACTTCCATGAAAGGAGCAAGAATGCATTTCACATATTTAGCCATAAAAATCAGGATAACCATAAAATCAAGTTCCAAGCACTGTAAAGTAGGTTTGCAGTTTGTTACCCGCCCTGCTTGCCTGAGGCCAAGGGGCAAAACTGCACTGCTGGCCACACAGACAATTCAAGTGAGTTTGGATTGGCTATCTCCATATATCTTTATTACATTTTTGGGGACCTGGAGGGAGAAGGACCTCTAACAGCTAGCTGGACATGTAGCTCAATATGGCTACAGATAGTCATGGTCAGAGAACACAACAGGCTTCTTGGGTTTCTGGCAGTGCTTTCTTCCACTGTCAGAAAAACAAAGAATGCAGAGGCAGCCAGTCTCAGGAAACAACTGCTAAGTGGGACAGGCTTTATGGCTGGCTTAAGAGTTCATTCTGCCTTGAAGAGACAGTACCTCTTAAAATATTGGCTTGGACCCAATGGAGCATTTCTGCAGGCAGAAGGATTTCTGCCTACAGTGTGTGACTTCCTCACCTCCTGTTGTAGCCCCAAATTACACACCCCCAGCAATTTGGCCTGCAGCAGGAGGAGGGATGTGAGAAAGCCGTACTCAGCAGGCAGAAGTCCTTCCACCTTTGGAAGCACTCCTGGATTCAACCCACAGGCAGCTGCCTGCCCTGACTCCTCCCTTCGTCTTCCTAACTGCAAAGCGGTTAAAAAAATGCACACAAACATCAATAAACAATTGCACATTTCAGAAGGTAGTTTACTTCCATTGTTGTCCGTCCGTCCCCCCCTATCAAGACTACATTTATGAAAGAACATTTTGGCCCTTCTATACAATATCAAGCACTGCAAATTGTTAAGGGTAGCGAACTTCTATTCACTTGCAAAAAAGGAAGTCACTTATACAGCAACAGTTACTTGATGAATAATTTGTTTAAACGGGAAATAAAGCTGTGGCTCGGGCAACGTCTTCACCCGGTGGTTTCATTGATCAGCCCCCATAATCAATCAAGCCACATGGACACAAACCACACTATCATTACTCAGTTTGTTATTGAAGTGAAATGTTTTCTGTTCCTTTCTAGCAGCACAGAGCAATCAGTGACAGGAGGTGGGGTACAGATAATCAATCAAGCCCTGCTGATTAAAGACAATTTCCGTTTAAAAACAGGCTCGCTCCAGTTGCAGCTCTGGTCAATAATGCACAGTATTATGCCTTCAATCTAAAAAACACGGATTTCCTTCACCAGGTTAGGACCAGCTTGTTTAATGTCACAAAACTTCCTTGCCTTATTTGGAGGCAAAAGGAAAGGCTTCTCAACAGCCACAACTTCATTCTTCATTTAGGTATTTACTTTTATTGTCTATTTCATAGTATTTTATTGACTGTTAGTCAATGATGCTAGGATGGAAAGGGAGGGGAAAATATTTCAAAGTATTATAGTGGTAAATTCATATTTTCTTCTCATTGCAAGCCCCCAGAAGAGTGTGTGCCCCCCCAAAAAGCAAATTTATTGGTTTCATCTTCTCAGCTACATTTCTACCCATTAGGCAATGACATTTTTCTGCTCATTTCTATGACTTCATGCTGACTTTCTGAAATGGTCCTATGTTACTGAAAACCATATGACTTTCATCAAAGACCAATTCCCACTCGTAACTGCACAAAGCTTTTGGATATTTCAGATAAGTAGTATCAGAAGGTAAAATCCTCAGGTCATACCCGAATTTTGCAGCGATATCATAAACTTGCTTTTCGTGCTGAAGGACCTTTTCTCTGCTGCCCTCAAAAAGCAAGGTGGCGACACATAATAGGTTGGGATCAAATCCTTTAAACTGCGGAAAGAGGGGCAAGCTTTGTCACACAAAAGTAACACGTACAGCAAAATGACATTTTTCAAGTTAATCTTCCTCTAAGTAATATAACAGTGCAACAATATGTTCATTTCCACCATACTTCTGTTTGATACCACAAGTGGCAGATTTTAAGCAAATGTTAGATGGCCATGACCTGGATTGCTCTGACCTGGATAGCACAGGCTAGCCTGATCTTGGAAGCTAAGCAGGGTTAGCCCTGGTTAGTATTTGGATGGGAGACCAGGGTTGCTACTGCAGAGGCAGGCAATGGCAAACCACCTCTGAATGTCTCTTGCCTTGAAAACTCTGTGAGGGGTTGACATAAGTCAGCTGCTATTTGACGGCAAAAAAAAAAAGTTGGAGCACAAAGCAGGGGAAATAAAAAGTATTTGTGTGTGTAATACATCCATTTCTCTGCGAATGTTCACGACAAAGAGTTGAGATCATATCCAGTCCTGTTTGAGGCGTACTTTGAAGGTTTGTCTGGGATGAGGGGCAACAAACAAGCAGTAAGAGGTGAAATGTGTAGAACAAATTTAGAGCCCGGGGGGCACCTTTAAGACCAACAAAAGTTTATTCAAGGTATGAGCTTTCGTGTGCAAGGCACGCTTTTTCAAACACAAGCTCATACCTTGAATAAACCTTTGTTGGTCTTAAAGGTGCCACTGGACTCTAAATTTGTTTCTACTGCTTCACACCAATACGGCTGACTACCTGGGTGAAATGTGCGCTTGCTTCATCCAGTTTTTATCAATGAACACATAGTTAAGCAATTTACTTGACCTACTGGGCATCCAACTCATCTGGCCACTGCTAGCTTGAATATCTGAGGGATGCTATTGACGTCAGATACCTGGTTTAAACTTCATCGTAAAATTCTCCTTCTGCACAAGTGTGGTTAGCGCTCGGGAGAATGCTAAATATCATTCTGTGTGGGTTTAAGATTTAACTAAAGGTAAAGGTTCCCTTGCTCGAATGCCAGTCAAATCCGACTCTAGGGTTGCGGTGCTCATCCCCGTTTCAAAGGCGAAGAGCCAGCGCTGTCCGAAGACATTTCCGTGGTCATGTGGCCGGCATGACTAAACACCAAGGTGCACGGAACGCTGTTACCTTCCTGCCGAAATGGTACCTATTTATCTACTTGCAATTTCTTGCTTTCGAACTGCTAGGTTGGCAGGAGCTGGAACCAGAGATGGGAGCTCACTCCATCAATTAATCCTATAAGGGTTAGCATGAGTGAGGATACACACACACACACACATAAAATGAGACTAAAATAAAATACCTTTGTGATGTAGAATTTTTTCAACCCATCCAAAAGTGATGTAAAAATGGAAGCAACCTGTGGTTTAAGAGCATGTCCTTGGCAGGGGGTAGAAAAAGAAAAAAATTGTAAGATGACAGCAAATATTAACAATACAAACCTGGATTCTGGTAAGAGTTCTACTTCCGAACAACAAGAGATTCCCATTAACGTAAGGTGAGAGCAAATACCCTTTTCTGTAGGCTCAAGCAGAAAGTGCTTCAACTTGTCCCAGTCTGGACTGTGGGCACTGTTGCAAGGGATTTAAGGCTAACTATATACACTTTTACATAACTGTAAAACACTGGCAAACACAATATAGCTATAAAACTCTAAATCTTGGGCTGCACAGATGTTCAAAAAAAGGAATCACTGTAGTTATCTCTTCCACATGGAGAGCCTGACCCTTCCACCACATGACAGGCGTCACGAAGGGATGGGGTCACGAAGAGTTGGACTTGACTGTGCGACTGAACAACAACAAAAATCTAACTTTGGCTGACAGGACTGAAGGAGAGTGAAGTGTGTTCCCCACCTTTAACTCCCGCTGCCCCCATAGTCTGACCAGGGTACGTCTTACACAGTGGCTTCTATCCTACCACTCAGTTCCAAAGACAGAATGCCGGGGCGGGGGGGGGGGATGTTTTAAGCTGTTTCCCCTGCTCTTACTGTAGACCCCCCAACACACCCTTTGCGTTCTGAGCAGCTCCTGACTTCCGGGAACATAAAGACTTGATGTGGCTGGAGACACGCCCCAAAGCTTTCCTGTTTGCCGCTCCTACTTCCAACTCATGAACTCTCAATGGAGGGTTGGTATGATCATCTTGAGCCAAACACCTACTTCCCTCAGCCTACTCTGCATTCCCAAAAGGATTCCAGATGGTGTTTACATGAGCTGGCTAGTGCAACTGCTGATGTTTCATGGCATCTTGTTTCTGGCACTTTTTCAACTGCTTGTTTTTAAGGCTGTCACCTAATTAAGACAATCCTAGACCAGTAACTGCAGGAGCTTTAATTGATTAAAGAAGGACCCAGCGAAGGAGTAAATCACTAGCCGCAAAGGGAAATAACGCAGTTTTTAGATCTTTGTCAACGTGTATCATAGTAGGCACCACCTTGGAAGAGGCAAAAGGGTTTTTTTAAACAGCTGAGTTACGCCCTTCTAATGCAGTTGACTTCGATGAACGTGGAAGGGTGCAACTCTGACTAGAATGGCACTGTAAATGCTGCAGTCCTGATCTTATTATATGACTTTAAATGAATTTTGAATTTTATTTCAAATGGTTTGAGAGGCTGGGGCATATATGAAAATACCCTTACTGTTCTCTCTCCACCTGAAAAGCAGACTAATTCCAGCCACACGTCGACCCTTTTACGGAATCAAGACCCTGCTGCCAATCGCCTCATCGTCCCCCCTGAAATCTTGACCCAAAAGGCTGAGGAGTCAGGGTCTTGGACTGGCATCAGAGCAGACAGACTGGGATCCAAAGACCCACTGGAATTTTACTGTCTTCTTTGTACTTCAGATCCCTCCGCCTTAACAAGTTAGGACCCTCCACTTTCAAAAGCGGTTTGGTTAGCATGAGGTTACTTTGTACTTGTAACGATATAGAATAACTTTGGTGTCTTGAATTGGGGAACACCAAAAGTTACACTGGGGTCTCAGGTGTTTGCATTCTTTATTGGCTGTGCAGAGCCCAAGTGTCCTATACTGTCTGATACCAACTTCCTTTCCTGAGAATCAAGGCTCAACAGATTGCCACGGAGTTGGAAGATAACAACAAGCTTTGTATATTGAAAAGGGAGAGGGATTTTTGGAGATGGAGAAAAGAAACCCATCAACAAATAGGAGATAACTTTTGGGCTGCTATGCTGCTAGTTCTTTTGTAGATGTATGACAGCTTCCTACCGATAAATATTTTAAAGATGTGTCTTTCTTGAACTCAGTATTTTTTCACATTGCAACGAACATGCAGTTGGGAATGGTCTCCCTTTTTGTCATAAGATTTAAATAAGTTTAACCAGTTAATTGAGACTTCTGGGCTCTGGGAACTGACCTCCTCAGAAGGGCCATATGCAGATGCAACAGGAGAAATGGTAAGCCTAGAAGGGAGAAAGGCCTCAACATCCTGTTCCCAATCCCTTCCCCTGTAATTAAGGGATGTCTGCACTGGCCCCTGCCTGCCAAAGTATCGGACCAGTTCATGTTTGATGTAAAACCACAAAAACAAACAGCAAATAAATAAAAACTTACCAAACTGGAACTGTTGATTGTCCATAAGGCGAATGGATGCAGGAGCACATCTCTGAACAGACAAATTGTGAATCAGTAGAGAAAATTAAATTAAGAAAACGTTACTGAGAATATCTCCCATGCATTCACTCTAACACCTCAACACTGACTTCTACAGAATTCTGTGCAGCAGCAGACATTACAGAAGACAAAATGTGGTGTGTAAAAAGTGCATTATATCACATCCAGTCAAAATGTGGTCTTTCATAATGTACTTTTATATGCAGCCTTTGAGAATGTTGGATTCCCACCTCCATAAGTTTACATTTCACAGCTATGCCTTGCCTCGTATACAGTCCATCTTTATCGATTCACAGTTTTCATTTTTGAACAGAAATATTTTTTTTGCTCTTTAAAAATAGTGAAAATAATCTGGACTGTTAAATTTAATAATAAAAACAGACAACCATCCCAGGTACACTTGAGTCAAAATGTAGGGCTGTTATTACAAACACATGGGAACTGCTGCTTAGGTCACTGAAACATGGGTTAAAGGATTACACCATGTTCTGCCCTTGGGCGTAAACATATTCAGTACGTTTGTATAGGCAGTTCTACTCTGAGCAGTTCATTGGCACAAAATAAAACAGGCACTGAGTCCTTGAGGGATAATTTTAATTATGGCATTGAAAGGAAGGGAAGTGATTTTAAATCACTCCATTTAAGTTTGTCATGTACCAGACTGGAATCATTGTATTCTGAGAAACATCCCTATAGAGAAGAAGAAGAGGAGATTGGATTTATACCCCGCCCTTCACTTGGCGTCTCAGAGCGGCTTACAAACTCCTTTCCCTTCCCCTCCCCACAACAGACACCCTGTGAGGGGGGTGGGGCTGAGAGAACTCTGACACAAACTGCTCTTTTTCAAGGACAGCTGTGCCAGAGCTTGTGACTGACCCAAGGTCACATCAGCAGGTGCAAGTGGAGGAGTGGGGAATCAAACCCGGTTCTCCCAGATTAGAGTCCATGCACTTAACCACTACACCAAACATAGGTTTAAAATACCGTATTTAATAAACTTTACCTGCCTACCCGCTGCGCAGGAAGTACACGGATACACCCAAACATAGATGTCAACAACTGATCTACTTCCAGGGCTCAGTAATAGCCCTGGGAGAAAGCTGAGTCAATGGGGCAGGGGCTACTTGGCTAAACTTGCTGCTGGCTGCCAGCTCCCTGCCCTCCTCCCAAGGCAGGGCGGCCTTCTCAGTAATCTAGATCAGCCTGTCCCCATCTACTCCTCCTCTTTGCAGCTCCAGATCACTGAGAAGAGGAACAGCTGAAAAACACTCTGGGAATAAAGGCGTATAATACTTTTAAAGAGGTCTAACTTCAGCTCTGGAAGCAGGCAACTAGGCAGTGCTGACAGTATCTAAAAAGTGCATTCAAACCAACTGGAACTCTCCCAGCTGCACAGTTATAACCTCCGTTTTTAAAGAGCTTAGGACACAAGTTACAGAAAGACAGGACTGTAGCATTAAGTTAATGTATGAATGCATAGCCAATTTCCAAGAAGATGAACGGGGTAGTACTCCTTTCAACCCATTTCTCAACCCTAAAGAGAAGCAGGCAGACCAGAGCTCGCCCCCTAGTGAAAGTATTCAGATACTGCTATTTTTCTCTGGAAAAGTTCAATGGAACACCAGATAAAAAGATACTTGAAGAGGTTTACTTTACCTGCTTTGCTACTTCTCTTAAACAGGCTACCCCTCTCTCAAAGTTTGGAAATACGACAGATCCATACTTTTGGTATTCAGGGACCGGTCGGATTTTTATTGTGACTTCGGTTACCACTCCAAGGGTTCCTTTATAAAAAGAGGAAAATCATTATTTGGTTGCAGCAGTTAAAAGATTTACAAAACTGCTCTATGATTTCATAGGCAAATACAGAATACTTGAAGGTATACTGGTTAAATTAGGTTTCAAAATTTTGGGTTTAGTCCATTTTTTGAGGAACACTTTGATATTCCAGAATTCCAAACAGTTGTACACAATTATCGTATACTTCTGAAAGGGTGATAATTATGTTTCTGACTGCAGGAACACTCCAGCTCCAGAGACCAAATATGGCAATAGATATAAGGTACCTATAAAAAGGTAAAGGTTCCCTTGCTCGAAAGCCAGTTGAATCCGACTCTAGGGTAGCGGTGCTCATCTCCGTTTCAAAGCTGAAGAGCCAGCGCTGTCCGAAGATGTTTCCGTGGTCATGTGGCGGGCATGACTAACTATAATCCAAGATTAATGCTACCATAATCTAAGAATGCCATATTTTGACTTGGGTCCCATGGTAAATTTCCGCCAAAGGAAAGACGGTGATTTTTGCCAGTTCCTCTCTTTCACTTTTGTTGTTGTTGTTCAGTCACACAGTTAGGGTTGATTTCACTACAGGCACCCAATTTGCCTATCATGCTGCTTCTGAGGGTCCTATCACCTAGGGGAGGCCTTTTGGGAAAGTATTTTGGGCTGTCAGGGGAAAAGTCCCATTTCACTGACTGAAAGTTCTTCTTTTAGCAAAGGCTTACCATGGGACCCAAGCCTTTGGCTAATATTTCATCACACATGTTTTACTGCATTAGCTCAAAGCCATGGTTAATATTTAGGCACTCAGAAAAGAGGAATGCAGTCTAACCCAGCTCAATAGGGGGGAATCTTTTTTTTCCATTGATTTATGTAGCACGCTAGGTATTGTCACCAATTGTTTTCTGGTCACAGAAAAATTTAGAATTTTCACTGAACATGCCTGAATTGCAATTGTTAGTATCAAACAGAGCATCTAAAAAGGCCTTCTAGTATTTTTGCTGGAAGACCAGAGACGATAGCTTGAATTCCATCAACATTTACTGCAGATGAAGTGCCTTTCTGCTGGTGCTGTGTGTTTTCCAGCATATGCTTTTCAACTGATTCCCTTCTAATCTAGATCCTTTCTTTACCATCTCTCCCCAATCTTATTAGTGTGGGTCAACACCATACGTAGAACCTTCAGAGGGTTCAGCACGATACAGCTTGAGAAGAGATGGAAAAGGCCCATTCTGCAAGGTTTGCACTAGTCACAGTTGACTGGATACAAACAGAAAAGATACCTGGTTAAAAAAGCAGAAAGGCCTTCAGAGAAAAGGGAACAGGTTAGCCTAGGTGGACCTTGAAGGGCTGTCATATAGAGGATGGTACGGAGTTGTTTTCTGTTGCCCCAGAAGGTCAGACCAGAACCAACAGGTTGAAATTAAATCAGCAGAATTTTCGGCTAAACATCTGGAAGAACTTCTTGACAGTTAGAGTGGTTCCTCAGTGGAACAGGCTTCCTCAGGAAGTGGTGGGCTCTCCTCCTTTGGAGGTTTTCAAACAGAGGCTAGATGGCCATCTGACAGCAAGACTGATTCTGTGAACTTAGGAAGATCATGAGAAGGAGGGCACAAAGGGTTGGCTCAGTGCTTAGTTCTTGTTGCCCTTTCTTACACGCCCAGGGAAATGCTGATTGCCACTTTGGGATCAGAAAGCAATTTTTCTCCAGGCCGGTTTGGCCAGGGATCCTGTGGGTGTGGAGGGGGAGATATTTGTGAATTTCCTGCCTTGTATTGGGGGTTGGACTAGATGACTCTGGAAGTCCCTTCCAACTCTAATATTCTATGACCTCCCCTGCTGGTAGCAGTTGACAATTACCTAGCTAACCTAGTTACCCAGTTGTCAGAAACCCTCCATCACATTTTTTTAACCTCTTACTCTTAATAAGAGTAAAAGAGTTGGCTTCAATATTTGAAGTGAGATTCTGAAGAGCTCAGTAAAGGGTTTGAGAAGAGTGTGTAGGAATTTGTAAAGACTGAACTTGGACTGCTGACTGAATATTCAACAAAATGCACTTGTGGTGGATCCTGGATCGAGACCAATGCCTATGCACACAAGGACCGCTGCACTGCACCTGAATTCTCCCGTCATCATGTGAGCAGGCACTGTGCCAGGCCACGATGGGAAATGGGTGGTCTCTTGCATGCCTCCCATATTGCTAGGGTGGTCAGAGCTCACCTTTCTTGAGAGGGTAGGCTATGAAATGAATGGCACATGTTGGAGGTGTCAGCAGGCTTCCCACTCCCTTCCTGGAGAGAGTGTTTGTGGGAAAACCAGCCCGTTACACCATATGGAGATTGCCCTGCATTAAGGTGCTTTTACGCACTATGGTCTAGATCGAGCTTTAACACTATCAAAATTAACTTCATTTTTTGTACACTTGTAGACTGTGTACACGAGCCTCGTTATTCAACTTTCACTTGGTTGCTGTCTGCAAGTAACTATTATAATTGGAACTTAGGAAGATCCCTCCAGGTTCCACAAAGAACTAACCCCAACCAGTTGTGAAGGAACTGAAAAGGTTTTATTTTATTTTAGGGCTTAGAGGCCTGAATTGCAACAACTCCAGCAGCCACCTTAGCCAATGCCAGCACAGCTTCCTTTTCCCAGAGGCCACCAGGCGGAAGGTGGGCCTTGCCTCCTGACATTAATCTTTTCTTAAGGGGATGAGAGGAGAAATATCAGTCTGTGGGTTCACTTGCAATAATATGATAGTTAAATTGGTTTACTGATTAAATGGTTAATATTATTATCTCAATTATAATTATTATATAATTAGGTAATTAGTATTTTATATATCTTTAAGCTCTTACTGTAGTATTAAGTTTTGTAGAACTATTTGGCTTTCTACTAAATTTTGGTGTCACCATAGTGATTAGAATTTAAGAAGCAAAATATAGGAGACACCCCCCCCCGAAAAAAGTGCTTTATATTTTAGTTGAATATAATATTATTTGATATCTTCTATGCAATATTGTTTTCTTCTGCTTTTGTAAATGCTGAAACCTTAATTTTTACATATATTTTATGTGTACATTGCACAGCCTTTATTGTGATATCATCAAAAGTTCTTGTTATATTTTTAAAATGTAATTTTTTCCTGTGCATTTTTCTTTTCTGTATCTTTAATATTTCTGAAAAACAAAACTTTTAATACAAACATTAATCCTTTCTTAACTTTATCATTCTGCATAACTCTTTACCACAGTAACAACCACCTCCAGGAACTCCAGAGCCGTCACAGCGCTGCAGATAGGGCTTACACATACACATACAGCTTCCCTAGCGCAGTGCCCAGTTTAAACAACGCTAGCCTATAAACATGAAAAAGCCTAATGGGTCTTTAAAGGTCAGAAAGGAGAGACTGCTCCATATACTGACTGCCTGCAATAAAGCTTGTTATACTCACCCCCTCCTACCTGTAAGCTCTAACAACTCTAAAGTCAGAAAGGAGAATAAGCGATGCCTGAAGCACACCCTGAAGAGGCCATTGTAGAAAAACTGCTTTCACGCCGGTTTGTTCTTGCTTTCTGCATAAAACCCAGCTGCTGTACAGATCTACAAGCAGCTTCCATAGTACTACCTTGATGCAGAGCAGTGTGAGCAGGCTTCCAAAGTACTTACCGTGATTCGGCGGGGGACACAGAACTCCTCACAGGATCATTCCTGCGGGGACAACAGACGGGCCGCACCATGCCATCGCCAGGAAGTAACACCGGGCAACGCTCTGGCAATGGGGCTGGAAACTCGATGGTACCATCGAGTTTTCAGTCCCATTGCCAGAGCGTCGCCCAGCGTCACTTCCTGGCGACGGCATGGTGCATTACAGGGAGGAATGGTCCGGCCAGGGAGCATGTTTCCCCTGCCGGATCACGGTAAGTACTTGGGAACCCTAAGTGTGAGGTAGGCTAGGGAGGTCAGAAGAGACTGGCTGCTATTCCCAGTCTCTCTCAGGTATTCTGAAAAGCACCACAGAGGGGAGAAGGACTGTAGAAAGGCAACAGGTAGGAGAGGAAATGGAGGAAAAGAGGCAGTAGAGGCACACAAGCAGAAAAATGCCTGCTCTGCAGAGCTTCTGTCTCTTCTTGGCAGATAGATCCTAGCAGCTCTTTTAACAGGACAGTTACCATCTCTACCAGTACCTACTTGGACAGCAAAGACCCGGCTCACTTCCAGCAGAATGCTTCCCTGTCAAAGCATACCTAAAGAAGCGGCCGGAAAAGGGCTAAGGCATGATTACAGCCGGCCCACGGAAAGGTTAAGCAGGAGGTCTTAAATCGGCAGAGCACCCAGAGGCTTCTGGGGTCATGTCTCAAACCTGATGCTGACTTTTTCAACACTACACGGAGAGGGTCAACAATCCTAACACCTAGCAGGCCTGTTGCCATGATTTCGTGCCACACTACACAAACGGTCTGTTAAATCTGTATGACAGTCAGCTGCAGTCAGTGCAAGGCTTATTCCTTTTTTTGTCCTGTTGGTCCCTACAGATTCCCAAAAAGGATTTGAGACACTGCAATTAAACTGGATTTCGCTTATACCTTCAGATCCCAAAATGAAATGGTGGATATCGGGTCCGGTGGACATTCGCGGTCCTTGACAGCTTTTTTCTATTACGCCTCTTGGGGTTACCATTTTTATATGAACTACCTGTTTAATACATAAGGTACAATTAAGATTATATATATAAAAGAATATACAAAATCATGCAAAGGGTGTCAGTCCCGGAAGCATCTTAATCAATATCAGGTTTGTCATCACTGTTCCATGTGAAACCCACTGTGCATGAAGCAGCCAGCACTAAACTTGCCTATGGGATAAGAAGGAAAGATTTGAAACATTATGCTGGGGTGTAGCCAATCAACCCCAAAGCAGCCTTCCCCCAAACTTAGGAGCCAGTTTGGCATAGTGGTTAGGAGCGCAGACTCTAATCTGGGAGAACCGGGCTTGATTCCCCATGCCTCCACATGCAGCTGCTGGTGTGACCTTGGGTCAGTTACAAGTTCTTTCAGAGCTGTTCTCTCAAGAGCAGTCCCTGAATAACTTCTCTCAGCCCCAACTACCTCACATGGTGTCTGTTGTGGTAAGGGGAAGGGAAAGGAGACTGTAAGCCACTCTGAGACTCCTTCAGATAGTGAAGGGTAGGGTATAAATCCAATCTCCTCTTCTTCTAAGTTGGCAGAAAAGCCACTCAAGTAGAAGGATGGCTCCTTAGTAAGGTTGCCAGGTCCCCCCTGGCCACCGGTGGGGGATGGTGGAGGGTTGGGAAACTCCTGGAGATTTGGGGGTGGCACTTGGGGAGGACAGGGACCTCCATGGGATACAATGCCATACAGTCCACCTTAGAGAACATCAATTTTCTCCAGGAGAACTGATCTCTGTAGTCTGGAGATGAGCTGTAATTCCAGAGGATCTCCAGGTCCAACCTGGAGGATGGCATCCCTACTCCTTAGGTTGAAGGACGGCTTCAAATTTTGCACAATGAAGTAGGAGGATAAGGACAGGATCCACTCTGTTGCCTCCTGTTCCCAAAAAGGAGAAAGGGTAGGCAAAGGGAAGACGGGAAGAAACTCTTTTAGGCTAGGCCCTCATATTCTCCTTTTGCTTGTGCAGTGCATTCCTCAGGCACTAGCACTTCCCATTCACGCAAGACTGACTTCTTGCAAGAGCGTAGCAGCCTCACTCAACAGAAGTCCGCTTTTACAAAGGAGTCCAGAAAGGAAAGGGAAAGGAAGGTACAGGATCTAAGCCAAAATGTTTTTATTCAATCATTAACTAATTATCTTTCTCATAATTCTACCCAGAAGGCCATCTGGGTCACAACATCTAAGCTCAAGCTGTAATCTTCGAAGTATTATTTCAAACACGGTCATCTCAGCTGCTTTGAGAAACACTATGTCTCACATTACTGATGTAGCATCAGCAACAAAAAGACTAAAACCAGGATCAAAACACAGATAATGGTAGAATGAGTGCATTTGCATGAAAAACTGGGTAGGGAGGGGAAGAAGAGGAAGAACATGTTTACCAGGTCTTCAATATTTCCATAAACGTTCTTCTTCATGCCCGATGCTCGCGTTGCCACCCATCCGCCAAGAGTACTAAACTCCATGGAATCTGGTTCATGGCCTGTACAGTAGCCACTTTCACCCAGCTAAAGGAAAAAACAATCTATTATTTGTAAGAGAGAGAGTTCAAATTCCACTGCAGAATTGTTTTGTGAACGCAGGGGGGTTTCCCCCCAGAAACTGAAGGGAAGTCTTAGATCAACATCATTTAAATTTGATTAAGCCTGGGTTTCCCAATGACTGGCTGACATTCATTTCAGCTTGCCCTTCACCCACTGACAGAGGAGCGCGGGCACAATACACAGCACGCCATCCATTCTTCATCCATTTCCACTCTTATGGGAATATTTTGGGTAATGCAAAACCCCTACTGTGGCCTGTACGTTTGGCAAAACCCATATTGTACTATGTGCACAACTACAAAGTTGGCACAAACCAAAAAAAAACCCGGCAAGAATTTACTTGAAGTGAACCAGGCCTATGCCTTGGCAGCATGCATTAAAAACATAGCTGTAAATTGTTGCCTTATTCATCCTTCCACTTCCAAAACCTTCAATTCAACGCTTTATTAAATGCTGTAAGGCGTGTTCCACAGGGCACAATGTTTAGCTAGAAGACTGCAACTAAATTTCCATAGCAAACAATAAAGGAAGTATTCATTTATGATTCTGTTAACATGATCTGCAGCTGGCTCACAGAAATCCTGAACAGATCCTACATTATTCTCTCTAGAAGAGCTCTCTTTTTAATATACAACCATCTGGCTGGGATTTCGGGACGCAATACCAATGGGTATTTGCTATGCAGATCAAGAATTCCTACACGTTTTGTCGCTGGTTTTTCTTTATTAGTTTTGCTTTTGCCATCTGCACTGCCTCAACGGTTGAATGAAATGCCTTTGTATGGCGACACACCCCCCCCAACTCCAGTTCTAATGAAAGCATTTCACAAACCAGTCCTGCGCTGATCACATGAGCAGCACACACTCAAGAAACCTTGAAAGTGTGGAACAGCTCTAGAATTCTTGGCACAACATCCACTGCAAAAATAATGGATCACAACTAGAATTTCTGCAGGCACGAGAAGGCAATTTTCACCAACTCCCCCCCCCCAGCACAAAATGCCCCGTGAAATGCTGCTGCTGGGGGATAGTGCCCCCCCCCCGAGTAGGCTGGGAAGGAATCGGAGGTCTCCAATGAAAGGAAGAAATCAAGCCCTCCGCCCGTTTCTGCAAAAGTTCTAGGCAGGATCCAGAGGATTGCTAGTGGAGTGGAGATGCAGATTCCGCCTCCCTGCTGCAGCCCACAGCTCCCCTCTGAAAAGCTGCTCCTGAGAACTGGGGAGACCCCTGGAAATGGCACAGGGTGCAACCAGAAGGAGGAAGCTACAGAAGTCACCCCACGTGAGCTGGCCTCAAATGGAATGGGAACTCTTGCAGTGAATCAATACTTCCCACCAATTCCCAATCCCATGCTATGGTCCAGTCACCATTATTGGTATTTCAGTGGTACAGGAGGGGTTGGTTATCCCACAACCTAAAGATTTATATGACAGTACAACAAGCCTAGGTTCCCCTGTACACGGTACCAAGCCATGGTTTACTCCAGCCATAATTTAGCACCCAAGTCACAGACTAGGCTTCCAAACATACAGGCCAGGGCTATTTTTGGGCAGGAACGCACAGGAACGGAGTTCCGGCTGGCTTCCTAGTTGGCCACACCCAGCAGGAACTCATTAGCATAATAGGCCACACCCAACATCAGAAACTCATTAGGATTGGCTACATTAGGGGTGTGTGGCCTAACATGCAAAGGAGTTCCTTCTACAAAAAAAGCTCTGGGTTTTGACAACAAGGTAAACAGAATAAGAAACAAAAGGTGGGTGTGGCTGGATGACCACACTTCTGGTAACATGGGGGTATGGCCTAATATGCTAATGTGCTGTGCTGTCAAGGGTGTGGCCTAATATGCTAACGAGTGTCTGCTGTTGGGTGCGGCCTATTATGCTAATGAGTTCCTGCTGGGTTTTTTCTACAAAAAGAGCCCTGATACAGGCCATATTCACTATCAGTGACAGACCCATGGTCTTATGGGAAAGTGCCTTTCACTATTCTCAGGCTCACATTATCCCTCCTCCTTTCCCTCCTCATGCCCAACTCCAAATTAAATCGTGTAAACGTAAATCATGTAAATTTCCAGAGTGTCAACGCAATCACAGGAAAACCACATTTGCAGCTTCTTGCTTGCACCTGCCTTCCATCTGCTCCATAACTTCTGGGGGCAAAGAGACAGCATCTGACATGAGACAACACAGAAGTACCATGCAATATGGGTAGTCCTCAGTGTTCTTGCTTCACACATTATGGAAATCCGTGTGGATCCTTTAACCACCAAGAAGCCATTTTCAACTGGGAAAAATATGTCAATGTATGGACTGCAGCAAACATAATGCACCACTATCATGAAATAAAAGTATGAGGCTTATCTGTATTATGAAACCTCAAATTACTTTTAAAATCCAGTAATATCTAGAAGGATCTGGGGCACACGTGCCACTGCAGATCAATGGGATCAGGCTGCAAATCCTCCCAGCACACAAGCTCTTACGAGCATGATCAAGACTGCCGCAATAGCCTACGATGCCAAACGTTTTCTACTCGACATTTCAAGCACGGCTGGGAGCCTTCTATGTCTTTCACAGATTTTAATAAGGTACTTCAGCAATACCTATGCAGGGCTCTTTTTGTAGAAAAAGCCCAGCAGGAACTCATTAGCATAACAGGCCACACCCAACAGCAGGAACTCATTAGCATATTGGGCCACACCCCTGGCAGCACGGTTCATTAGCATATTAGGCCACACCCACATGTTACCAGAAGTGTGGTTATCCAGCCACACCCACCTTTTGCTTGTTATTCTGTTTACCTTGTTTGTTGTCAAAACCCAGGGCCTTTTTTTTTAGCAGCAACTCCTTTGCATGTTAGGCCACACACCCCTAATGTAGCCAATCCTAATGAGTTTCTGCTGTTGGGTGTGGCCTATTATGCTAATGAGTTCCTGCTGGGCATGGCCAACTTGGAAGCCAGCCGGAACTCCGTTCCTGTGTGTTCCTGCCCAAAAATAGCCCTGCCTATTAGCATGCGATTAGAGTTAACTAATAGGTTGAGCGGCTTACTACAGTGGTGTGAGCTACATATTCTAGAACCATTCTGTAAGTTTGAAAAAAAATGTAACAAGCCCCCAGATTTGGTGATCACTGACCAAAATGATACAGAACGAGTGGAAGAAACCCAATTACTGAAACGTAAATTCAAAATTGATTTCTGATGGAAGGGAAGCTCTGAAGGGGGGAAAAGCATGATAGAAGTTTTATGTTTTAGTTTTAAAGAAAGAAGCTGCGGCAAAAAGTGCTATTATGCCATATTCTAGTGGGACAAAAGACTGCGTGGCATTTCAAGAATGGAGAAGTCGGTGAAATATCAGAAGTTACTAACCTAGAAAAATGTCACTTAAATTAAGGGAATATTCTCTGTGCATTTTAATTCTAACCTTTAAAAAAAACCCACAGCTCTGGAAAGGTTAAAATACTACATCAAATGATAAAAAGACATAAAAACAAGAAATATGAAAGGCCATCTCATCAGAAATTGCTGTGTTAGTAGTTTAAAAAAAATAATTTCTTTGGAAAAGGCTACAGAACCCCCTAAAAACCAGGCTGTTCTTTCTCTGGGAAGTCCATTACAAAACACTGCAAGTATTTTTAAAAAGGTGTATGACTTAATAATGACTTTTAGCCACCTCTGTAGAAGCAGTTAAATCTGTGCCAAATCCAAACTCATTCTATTCCGTTTCAAAAGTTAAAAGTTCTCTTGCAGGGCAGCATGAACACATTTACCAATGGTTACCTGTGTAACACTGAATATGTGCATAGGAGCCCATTTCATAAAGGCAAAAATATGATCAAAGAATAACGGAGTCACAGGCTAAGTTAAGTCTTAGCTAGAGGGAAGGTAATTTTTTTAAACAAAACTTAAAATAGTAAAAAAAAATTAAGACCCTAGAATTATTTGAATAACTTTTTAAAAATCAGCACTTTGAAGTGTGTGTGTGTGTTTTTTTAAATAGTTGGATAGAAGTTACTGATCATAGCACACGATCCAAGTGTAATTTTGAAATCTGTTTTCCTTAAATGAGTTGCAAGGTTATGCTTGACCTGCTATTAAGTATAATTCCCATCTGCAAACCTATCTTGAGCATCTAGCTTGTAAACAGATTCTTAACCTGGGTCAACGGCTAATCCCAGTTTTCGCAATACATTTTTGTGTGTTAGAACACAGTTAGTCATGACAGAGGCAGACTTAATCATCACCAGGGCTATTTTTGGGGCAGGAACACACAGGAACGGAGTTCCGGCTGGCTCCCAAGTTGGCCACGCCCAGCAGGAACTCATTACCATATTAGGCCACACCCAACAGCAGAAACGCATTAGAATTGACTACATTAGGGTTGTGTGGCCTAACATGCAAAGGAGTTGCTGCTACAAAAAAAGCCCTGGGTTTTGACCACAAACAAGGTCAACAGAATAAGAAGCAAAAGGTGGGTGTGGCTGGATGACCACACTTCTGGTAACATGGGTGTGTGGCCTCATATGCGAATGAGCTGTGCTGTCAGGGCTGTGGTCTAATATGCTAATGGGTTTCTGCTGTTGGGTGTGGCCTATTATGCTAATGAGTTCCTGTTGGGCTTTTTCTACAAAAAAAGCCCTGATCGTCATCATCAGCTACCTTTATTGGCATCACTGCAGACTTAATCCTGGAAAGGTGAAGCCACGCGGGAGAGCACCTGGGGACTCTTTCAGCACAACAGGACAAATAACAGGGTAGCGCCCCCCCCCCGGAATAGGACAATCCTGTCTTCCCCTTACTTCCCACTGACACCTCTGAAATTCTCCGGAGAGTCAAAGGGACCCCTCAAGAACAGTGTGTATGCATACGGAGGTATGCAGCAAGAGGGAGATTATTAGCAAAAACTGCTTCCCCCTCCCCGTTTGCCAAGAGAAGGACCACTTTGCTGCACCTCTGGATCAAACCCAGAGTAACGAGGACCAAGCTCCACTCAACTAAACAGAATCCTGGCCAGTAATGGCTAATTTACTGTAATCGGGTTCCGAAAATCTAGCCAGGGCTCAACCTTAGAAGTGACATTTTAAAATAATTTGTGACTGAGTGTCAAACTCTTAGCCAAACGGGTGCCGTTTGAGAGTTTACCACACTACCTGACTGAGGTACTACGGGAAGCAAAGTTGTTGTGCAGTACCTGTTTAAACTGATAATCACGACCACTTCCAAACTTAAGATGTATGGAAGAAATGACAATCTCTTCTCTTTCTGTATGAAAGAATATTATGCCTAAAAACTATGCCAAAGATGTGGGAGCTGTCAAGGCAGTCAGGATTCTTGGCATCATCTATGCCTCTTTTGAGAGCAGGGATATAAACCCTTCCTCAATTGTGTTTTTTGGTACATTTTTGAAAAGACTCAAAACAACAAGTTTTGTTTTCTACACACCAGGAGACTTCTATTTTAGGAACACAGAGAAGTACTGCTTCATTTGCCCGGGTGAGGGCAGACTTTTCCCAGTTGGCAGGGCCAAAGTCTGCTGCGTAGACAGCACCGTAGCATGGAACTTCTCTAGAAGGAAAGCCTACGTCCACCGTACAACTTCTAGCAATGTGACCCTAAGAACAACTATGCCCTTTAAGTCCACTGATGTCAATGGACTTAGAAGGGCACGACAATGATTAGCATTGCACTGCAGTAATGCATCATATGGACTTTGCTATTGTGGCTTTGCTCTCTCCACATTGCAGCCTTAGTTCTTTCAAACTGGTTTAGCAAAATTTTTAAAGGCATGGGTGAGGTAGGAAGACCAAGGAGTGCAGCTCTGCCTCACTCACACAGCATGCTGCCTTAAGCAGCTGTTGAACAAACAGAGACACCATCTAAAACTGGCTAGATCTGGTCATTTGACCCCTTTTCCCCCAGTTCACCGAAAGGTTTTACATCAAAAACGGCAACACCACTTCTTTTATCATTCAGAACTATGAGAAAATGTGCTAGATAAATGCAGAGCTGTTATGTTTTGACAGGTGCTCCCATCAAACCAAAAAAATTGGGAAGGTTCAGGGGTTTTTTTGGCCAGTTATAGCTGCAGACTGGCTTTGTCTCGTACACAGACTTCTAAATGTTCCCTTGAACTATTTAAACATCAGAAAGTTTGGGAGCTGGAAAAGCTGCCCAGAACCTCAGGAGACAGGTGGATGTTCATTAAGGAGTATGTGTAGAACAAGGACATCACAAATGAAAGAGGATGTCTGCAGTGTGAGAAGTTGCAAAGGGGGGATTCACGATAGAACAAGAAATTCAAGATACCCGTCTTTCTAAGTCTTGTCCAACAATGCCGGCTTCAACACGAGCAGTTAAATTTTTCTCATCTATCCAATGAATTCGATTCTGTTGCAAGGAAACAAAAGAGGGACTCAGTTTTTTAAAAAGTCAGTTTGCTTTTTTGCTCTCCAACAAAAGCAGCAGTGTTTAGCTAGTTGTGTCACTGAAGCAGGGAAGATGGAAATAAATAGAAGCATACCCTCTCCCTCCTATAGGCTCTGCCTTGTTATACTGAAGCTATTAAATGCTGAAACCTAACTTGTGACCCAACTGTCTGCCAACCTGTAGCAAAAATGACAGCTGAGAATTCAGGCCCACAGAATTACACGTGAATTAAAAGAACCCATCTAAATGTCAGTCTGCTAAAAAGACTTTAAAAAGGCAAGACTGCTGACTCTTTATACAGTATTTCTCAAGACATATCTACCTTTCGAAAGCTGAAAAGTATGAGAAAAATGTCTAACTTGTTGCGATAATCCCGAATCCATAGTGGATATTAAAAAATTAGGAGAGAGTATTTCCTTGCTAATAGTCAGGCTACATAGCCAGAAATTGTGACAAGATACAAGTGACTACTTTAAAATTGATCTTTAAGTCATCTAATTTATACCCCAAAGCTCATTTGCGAAACTGAAAGGAAACTGCATTAGAAACTGAACTCAGGCAGGTCTGGCCAGCAGCTATTCTCTGCTAGAAAGTGTTTTTCCCCCCTACCATTTGTGAAGTGTCCAGTGACACAATAGTTCGTTTCTCATCAGGAGGACACTCAAGCGCACTAGAAACACTTGTTCCACCTGCAAGCAGAGGAAATACAGAAAATCACTTTTAATTCATTCACTTAAGTGGTTGATGTTTTAGCTAAAGGAGAAGAGAACTCAAAAAGAAGAAGAAAAGAAGAAGAGATTGGATTTATACCCCGCCCTTCACTACCCAAAGGTGTCTCAGAGCGGCTTACAAACTCCTTTCCCTTCCCTCCCCACAACAGACACCCTGTGAGGTGGGTGGGGCTGAGAGAACACTGACACAAACTGCTTTTTTTCAAGGACAGCTGTGCCAGAGCTTGAGACTGACCCAAGGTCACATCAGCAGGTGCAAGTGGAAGAGTGGGGAATCAACCCCCGTTCTCCCAGATTAGAGTCCGCACACTTAACCACTACACCAAACTGGCAGCACTTTCAGATACTTCCCTTTAAGAGGTGACTTGTAAACTGACCAGGCATCCAAGGAGACTGGACCTGCTCCCTGAGCGATAAAGGTGTGTCCACCCATACATATGCATGGTTGGCCCTACGTATGGCCCACTCAAAGCAATTGTCTAAAACAAGCAGCCCCTCAACCAGGACTTCACAATGTGAAAACTGAAAGGCAAGTCAACTGCTTTCTATATGCAACAGAAATGCTTGTCTAATTACTGCCTTATACCCAGAAAGCCAGACACTATTAGTACGTGTTGAAGGGGCATTATGGGATGAGGACAAGAGAAAGAGCAGAATAGTACTATCGTACAAAGATAAGTTTTGGCAAGTTCATCACAGTGATGGTCCTTCTAGTGTGGCTTCTTTTCCCCTCCTTGGAAAGTAGCAAGAGCTGCAACCGTGGGACAGTTAGGTTATATGGAATTTCTTCAGTCAGAGAACTAAACTGGGGTTGTGAAATGTAGATGTACTAAACCATTCAAACTTGACGCCTGTGCTTTGCCAGTGTTCAGTTTCTCTCAAGTTTGTCAAGCTATTCTCTGAAGGCACAAAGAATTCATGCTCGTTAAATGCCTCCAGCAGATCTGCGCAAGCCAACTTGCCAAGATTTAAAATATGCAAAACAAGTGCATAGCTTTCTTTAGTGGCCAAGGAAGCAAAGAAAGCTGAGCCTCACTAGAAACAAGGTTTCAACCAGCAGCACAACATGCACTGTACTTACTTCATATTGTTATTACAGCCAAAAAGAAACAGCAGAGCCTAACCCTAACCCACATAAGAACCTAAAACAAGTTCATGTAACTTAATGACAGCTGTCAGAAATTTCGCCGCACAAAAAGTACTTTATCTCTGAGTGGCCAAGATGATTTCATTCCTGGAGACAGTTCTGATTAAGTAATGGTGAAACCTGTTCAGCTCTTAATTCTGAGAATTTAGGACAGTTAAAAAAAGATGTGGTCCACAGAATCAATTTAGTGGTTGCCACAGCTGCAGAGTCTTCCTAGCATCACTGCTGAGGGGGTAGGGCAGCGCAACATGTGCTGGTCGCCTCTTCCAGCTGCCCACCCCCCCTCCAGTCCAAAAGTGGTTCCACCTGGCACTGCGTCGGCGATGGCTTTTAAAAAACTTATTATTCCTGAGTTAGAGTATACCGCAGTCATTTCCTGCTGGCATTAGCTTTATGATCGCTCTCTCCTAAATGGTTCTGTGAAGGGTTTTTATTCACTGGATTTATTTTGCTTTTCGGAACTAGAGCCCATAGAATTATGGTTAAGAAAGATCCCTGATCTTATTTACTTCAATAGATACTGCACCCCCCCCCCACCATGTGGACCCAAAGCAATCTACTTCACTCTCCTTCTTTCCCATTTTATCCTCACAACAACGCTGTGAGGCAGGTTAGGCCAAAGAGTGTGAGTGATTTGGTTTTGGAATCAGAGGGGGCTTTCCAAAAAGCAGAGTACAATGCAGCACATGCCTCTGCTGCTCAAAGCCAAAAATCTCACTAGGCCCTTGGGGACACCCGAAGTAGCTGTATGGATCCCAACCAATGCAAATTAGGCAACAGTTCTTACACAGTGGTTCAATGTTCATATTACTTACCACCAAAAGGTATAACACAAACATTATGCTTGCAGGCTAATCCAACAATTTTAACTACGTCATCATGGCACTCTGTATCAAAAAGGGAGAAAGAAAAATGTATTTTAGGGGGTTTTATAGCTGGTTTTCTAGGAATGCATTAAAAAGCAACAGTAATGAACCTACACACCTTGAATTATAAGAAGTTTTTGAAAAACCCTAAACTGTATGTAGATTTATAGCACCGAATTTTAACTATTCATATTATTGCTTTATTGTTTTTATGTTTTATATTGTTGTTAGCCGCCCTGAGCCACTGGGTAGGGCGGTATAGAAATCCCAAAAATAAATAAATAAATAAATAGGCTTGGCTTCAGCATGAAGTCAGAGGCCATCATTGTATTACAGTAAGCAAAAAGGGAAAACTGAAATGTTCCCTCACTGTTTTTAACAGAACAAAGATATACCGGGTGGGAAGAGGAATTCCCCTCCCCCTTAAAAGGATATTAGAATTTGGAGGGAAATGGAACTTTATGCAATACTTTCTTAGTTCTAAAACGTAAACTTTAAGAAACCAAGCTTCAGCCTGCTTCATCCGGCTGCATGATGCCATCAGTTATGTCCCATATCAGAGACTGAGTTTCATATGTAAGTTGGTAAATACTACTGAAATCAACATTTTTGTATACAAGAAGGCTGGCTGGTTCAGAAATGACACTAATGCTCAGCATCATCAAGCAAACCAGAAGTGGTGCATGGTTTGAGAGAAAGTGCTCAGAAAATTAATAACCCCATAGTTAACAGATCACAATAGTAAAGGATTAGGAACCAACAGTAACAATGAAGCTAGACTGTGCCAATATAATGATATTTAAATAGTAATATAATACATTTTTCTTGAAAATGGTCTGTTTCAGAAATAGAAAGCATGCACTGAAAGATCTATTTGGAAAGTATTGACCAAAAAACCTTTTGTCTTGATTTTTACCATATTTGAAAAAACTGAAGATCTGAACATACTGAAGCAAGTCAACTTTGCTCATGTCTGCTTGCTTCTCGGCTGCGTATGTGCATTTGCATAAGCTGGTGAATCTCTTTCACATGACAATGGAGAAAACTGAGGCAGGGGAACAATCAGAGGCCTTGTTGAGGGAACAATGGGGCCAGTGGATTAACACACAGCACGTGCCTGCAACAAATACCAGAATACATTTTGTATCTGGCAAGATCTGGAAGTGTTTTTCAAAGCTGACTCTTTCACTGTTTCTAATTTCACAACACTGAACCTCCTCTGAAGAATGAGAAGAATATTCTGAAGTGCTTACCTGGCCATGCAACTATATCAGGAACGCGCTTAAACATCCCTTCCCTGAGTAAAAACAGCTCATGTAGGCAATGACCTGAAAGAGCAATCATTGGAAAAGTTATTCATTCGCTTTTTAAAAAAGTTAAAAACATACAGCTGTGTATGGATGCTCGCTTACCATGAGCTCTGAATACCCTGTCTTCTGCATCTTGGGAATACGAGATGTTCGTAGCTTTGAGGTCCTGAAGGAATCCTTCATTTGTAACAGACGGAGGTACATCGCTAGTATTTAAGGATGCCTTCGATATTAAGAAACAAGATTCAACGTACAGACCATTAATTATTATTTTTCTCAACAGGGACACACAGGGTTGGAATCAAACTAATATTTTTGCAGATATAAGAAGTGAAAATGCCCCCCCCCACCAAGAGCAACCTCAAATACCCCTCAAAATCCTGTTTCTGGGAAGGTCCCTGTGATGAATGGGCGAAGGTCCTACCCCTTCACCAATCCCTTTCATGGTGTGTGAGCAGAACAGCTATGGTAGCAGCTAATCAGCACCCCTGGGAGGGCTGGAGGAATCAGATGATATGAGAGAGCGAGAGAGGAAAAGCTGTTTGACTGTCAGCTCAGACCAGAGAGGGTCTGAACCTTCAGAGACAGACAGACTGGAGGGGTCCTTTCTCAGAGTTTGCCTTGTGTATAATCAGGGTAAAACAGTGGAGACAGGGTTTGTGTTGCCAAAGTTCTAGTTGGGAGAGAACCTGTTTCAGGAGACTTTGGAAGTCTCAAAACTTGTTTTTGGTGACAAAGCAAGCTAGCTTTGAGGAAGAGACTGTAGATGTCTTAAAGCCCGAATTTCTGAGGGAAACCAGTGAAACATTTGTGGTTTCTGAGAGCAGCTCACATTTACACTCTGAGAATCCCGAGGGCAAGGGAAGGCCAGTATTCTCTTCAAGAAAACAAAGTTGGCTGTTAACTGCTTTCTGCTACACTAAATAATCAACTGTTACACCTGTAAATGGTTTCTGTCCTTTATTCTGAACCACCTTATTCCCCTAACCTTGGAATAAAAGTTACTATTCTTTTTTCTGTTTCCCCTCATGGGTGCTGAATTCATTTTATTCAGAAACCACTTGGGTTAAATCTGTCAGGTGGAGGACTGGGGTAGGGATCACACTGGTTGAGCTTTACATCATACTTTGTTGTTCAGTCGCACAGTCAAGTTCAACTCTTCACGATCCCATGGACCACATCACGCCAGGCCCTCCTGTCTTCCGTCGTGCTCCAGAGTTTGCTTAATTTCATGTCCGTTGCCTCGATAACACTGTCTAACTATCTCATCCTTTGCCGTTCCCTTCTTTGACCTTCAATCTTTCCCAGCATCAGGGTCTTCTCCAGTGAGTGCTCCCTTCTCATTTGGTGGAAAAAGTATTTGAGCTTCAGCATCTGGCCTTCCAGGGAACTGTCAGGGTTTATTTCTCTGTTTAAAAGCCACATTTAAGACCCTGAGCTTCACAGTCCCCTTTCCCCCAAGAAAAGGATGGGGGCGGTTCAGGCTGTCACAGTCAGAGGGAAATCGTACACTGTGGATAGAAATCCTTGCATCTGCAGAAGTTAGGTAAAGGTTTCCCTTGCTCATCTCCATTTCCAAGCCGAAGAGCCAGTGCTGTCCAAAGACGTTTCTGTGGTCATGTGGCTGGCATGACTAAACACCGAGGCGCACAGAACGTTGTTACCTTCCCACCGAAGTGGTACCTATTTATCTACTTGCAATTTCTTGCAAGTCTGGATCAAAGGCAGAATGCTTGCAATACACAATAGGGAGAATAATCTACATTCCAGTACAAGCAACGCATCTCCTGTACCACCAATTCATTCTTGGGAAGGGGGAACCCTTCTGATTAGACCAGCATTTCAGGATATACCCAACACCCAGCTAGGAACTAATGGCATGAGGCTGACCAATACAGGCATGGGGTCTTTAACTCAATAAAGTATTCTTTAATCATATAACATCCCTTTCATCATGTACAGTCAGTTGCTATCATCACTCTGTGTGTAACATCTATACTTAGTGAATGGAGATTTTTTAAATTAACCTTTACTTGTATTTATTCAAGCAGTTCTCCCAGCTATCAAAAACTCATTTACAAGCCCATTTAAAAGACTCTTCTGAGTTTATCAGATCATTCCCAAGACTTCATATTACAGATGCCTGTCTCTGTTGCCTACTGAATATAGTTGCTGCAGTAATAAACTACTAGGTTTATAGTTAGCAGCCCAAAGCAATATTTGACAATGTGCTTCATAAACATAGGCAGGTAAGCTGGTATATTATGGCTAAACAGCAGCCAAGTCATACTGGGCCAAACAGACTTCCCTGACTTCAAGTAGGAGAGGTCCCCTTTCTCCTAGATTAAAACCAGAGGTATGGCTCACTGACAACCAAGAGTTTACACTTTCCACATTAAAAATAAGGGTGCAGCCAATTTTATTTGATAGTTAAATGAAACCAAAGCTACATATGGCTTCCCGAGCAGAGCAAGGTACTTGACGGAATTTTTTTTTTATCAGGAAGTGTTCAAATCTTGTAAACAGAATCCTCACATTGTCTGTTAATTCTGCACTGCTATACAGGCTACGGCAGCCTGGAGTATTTCAGTGAAGTGGGATGGAAATGATCAGTTTTGTTTATTAATTTCTTTTATTAAAATATTTATGCCCTGCTTTTCCTCATGGTTCAAGGGCAGTTCCTTTAGTCCTGCATTCCTCAGATCAGTTCATACTTGGGATCACACTACATGCCAAGATGCAGAGAAATAAAATAACTGGAGAAAGTGGTGTCTGCCCATTTGCACTGGGCTGCTTCTCCAGAATTACCTCCTATTGGAAACAGTAAGCTCAGACAGTGACTCACGCAGAAACTCAGAAGGCAGAGTCTTTCCCAAGGGTAGCTAATCACTTCTGCAGAGCGGCTGAGATAAGAGCTCAAGCACAGCCAGTGGTCTCTGGCAAGCGGCAGAGCCCCCCACCAAGAGCTACAACCTTTTAATTGGAAGGATCTGCTGTTAGTGCAGCACAGAGAGGAAGGGTGCCCTGCCGATGTCTGCAAGGAGCAGTGAAACAGCGAGGTGATTCTTTCTTTTTTATCACAAGCAGGTTCGGACTCAGGCTCCTCCTGTTCCTGTCAGGTGACTAATGTCACATGCTCTGTGAATCTCATGCTGCCACCTGAGGGTCAGAACTGGAAAACAAGTTACAAAGGTTGATGACCACTGACTTATGTGGAGGCGCTGTGGGATTATCAATGCGTATCTTCCTTGACAAGCCCTTGGCAAGTTATTTACAATGCAATGCCGAGGACACTTTCCTGGGATTAAACCCCACTGGGTAGACTTTAGTAGGATTCTGAGTAGACCTGCTTAAAAGAGCACTGCTAGTAACTGAGTTCTCAGTTATTAATAATCCATTAAACCATTGCAGCCACTGTCTGGTATACTTTTTTAACCACATTATATTTTCACTTAAACGTTCAATGATCTCCTGCCATGTAGGAGTTGCACACGAGCAATGTTTGTGAGCAAGCACCCCTAGGTCTGTGCTATCTCACCATTTAAACTGACCGAGATCGTTGGAGGAAAAGCAGGATATAAAATGTAATAAATAGTAAACTAATGCTTTTGTGGTCTGCTATTCTATTTGCTGCTGTTGCTGCGGTCTGAGCAAGGCACACTACCTGACATTAGTTTTTCTCCGTTCATATGTATCCTTAAAGATGGTTTTGAAGATGGTTATGAGAAAGTTGCTTGTTTAAATAAAAGGAGAGTGCAGAGTATAAATATCTCCTGGTGGACTTAATTGACAAAAATGGGGAGGGGGGGGAGAATCAGTGCTTGGCATACTTAGAATACTAGAAAGCTCTGCAGGAAACCTTAGAAAGTGACTACTGGTTACCAGCCTAGAAGGGCCAACGATCCAATTTAGTACAGGTCAATTTCACATTTTCAATACAAACACAAGTTATAGAGGAGTTAAGAGCCAAGAGGAATCAAAATACATCCCCTACCCCCATCACTGCATGTATACACTTACCTTAGGAATACTTTTATGTTCCAGACTTCCTCCAAGATTTTTCTCTAGCCATTCTCTCAGAAGAGGCAACACTGTACCACCTAACCGGTACCTGAACCAAAAAATATTTTAAAATCAGTTCTTTCCAAACCCACCTCCCCAATTGTGCAAACCTGAAGTTACTTCCCACAGACAAACTGCAAATGATTTATGAAGACAAAACAAGAGAAACCATGAAATTACCGATCCTTCTGTCTGTCACTTCCAATGAAAAAGTACACACGCTTAAAATAGGAATTGTTCAGAAGAATAAGCCTCGCCACGAAAGAAATCAGCATGGCTTCACCAAGAAAAAGCCCTGCTTGGCAACTCTGTATAATAAGGACAGTTCAGGGAATTTTATGGGCTGAATCCAAAGTTTCGTTCAGCCAACAGAAGCAGAGGATAATTTTTTAACACCCCCACTACATGCCGCCCACAGTGTCCCTGTGCTCCAGGTATCACTTTTGGGAGAAACAAAGTTCTGCTCCTCTGGAAGGGCCTTCTTTGGATCCAGTCCTATATATTTTGATTTTGTTTGCTAGAGTTATTGTCACAGATTTAACATAGCAGTCCCACCATACAAATCCCCTTAAGTATTATAGTTCATTAGAAATAATGAAGCTGAAGATGGCACAATTTTCACAGTGGAGGGAAACAAACAGGGTGCCCAAGGCTCAGTATTGGGAACAGTGATGTCTTATTAATAACCCAATTAACTGTGGGGGACAGTCCATTTTCCAGAGAACAAATTGTTCAAGATAGAAAGGAGCAGAAGAGTCTCAATAGCTACCACCCACCCTTCCCACATATGAACGATCCGTTATTTGTTACCTCTTCCCTGTGAATTCTGCTTGCCCCTTCTTATTGAACATGAATTTTGAGTCACTGTATCCCCAGCCGTTCCATTTCAAAACTTCTTGCCTTAAAAGAGAAGCATAAATCATACACTCAGTTCGGTAATTGCAATACAATTAATTTAATTTTGCGATTCCAGTTTGACACATTGCCCATTTCAACAGGATATGTCGATTTATTACTATAAAACCAGCATTCAAAATCATAGCCCATGACTCAGCTACAATTATTCAGATGATCTCCAGAGGCAGCTCCAAGAAAAACAGGCCAAAGGACTGACTACTTAACAAACATTTGATCTCTGAACAGGCCATACAAACAACAACCCTTTTTATTCTCCAAAGATAACAGCAGACCCATATGACAGCCATGGAAAAACCATTTCATACATTTCTGGACAGCTGTCCTTCCTTTCACTGGCTTGCACCAAGCAGATTCTGGAGAATGCAGGATATAAATCTTTACAAATAAATTCCTATGGCAGGTAAACACAAGGATACTTGTGACAGTTGTTTCCCGCCCTATTTCTTTATCCCTTTCCTCTTTGGGACTTCCAAAATGCTAACAAAGTGTTACAAGAGGTCGCAGGAAGGGTGCTGGAAAGCACCGTCAAGTCACGGTTGACTTATGGAGACCTCACAGGGCTTTCAAGGTAAAAGACAACCAGAGGTGGTTTGCCATTGCCTGCCTCTGCCTACCAATTCTGGACTTTCTTGATGGCCTCCAATCCAAGGACTAACCATCCAAGTACTGCTTAGCTTCCGAGATCTCTCCAGCCTGGGTCAGGACATTGCAGGAATAGCACAGACAAAAAAGCAACATGGCCCCAGGGAGAGGGGGCTGTAGTGGGGGTGTAAAGGTAAAGGTTCCCTGCCTTGCTCGAAAGCCAGTCGAGTCCGACTCTAGGGTTGCGGTGCTCATCTCCGTTTCAAAGCCGAAGAGCCAGCGCTGTCCGAAGATGTTTCCGTGGTCATGTGGCCGGCATGACTAAACACCAAGGCGCACGGAACGCTGTTACCTTCCCACCGAAGTGGTACCTATTTATCTACTTGCAATTTCTTGCTTTCGAACTGCTTAGGTTGGCAGGAGCTGGAACTAGAGATAGGAGCTCACCCCATCATGCGGCACCTGGGTCTCGAACTCCTGAACTACTGACCTTCCACAGCCTACAGTTCAGCATCTTAACCACTTGAGCCACCGCTCAATCATGTAGAACAGGGCAATAGTGGCTCTCTCGTCTCTCATGCATAAGCCATCCAGCTTGCTGGAAGAGTAGTGCCTTCCTGGCTCCCTTTCTGAAGCCTGCAGGGGTATTTTTGTTCATACCAGTTCAGCAGCCTCCAGCATCAGCTCGCCAAAAATCGGGGGGGGGGGGCTGAGTGGAAAAGGGGAGAAAACTGCTGCCCTTGCACTCCGTAGGATCTCTAAGCCACTATTCCTAGAGGGCATGGCATAACTGTGGCATCTGCTTCAAGCCCTTCAGACCACATCAGTTCCGACCAACCGAGCTCAAACACAGACTGACAAGGGCAACAACAGAAGACCTACTAGTATGCAGGACTAACAGGAACATGGCCAAACACTTACTGCAGCTATAGTCAGATGTATCTGAAAAGTTTACGCATGAGGCTTTAGTCTTAGGTTCCATTCAGTCTACCCTAATACTGATTCTGTTTGCAAGCAGGCCTCGGCTTCATCAGAAGGCCAACCTAAACTTAGCTACTTCAGTGCAGCAGATCCCTCACACACAGATGAGGGAGCCAAGCCAAAGAAATCCCCCACACACACACTATTAATTTTGCTCAAGAAGGGATAGGTAAAGATAAAGGTTTCCCTTGCTCGAAAGCCAGTTGAATCCGACTCTGGGGTTGCAGTGCACATCTCCTTTTCCAAGCCAAAGAGCCAGCGCTGTCTGAAGACGTTTCCACGGTCATGTGGCCAGCATGACTAAAAGCCAAGGTGCACGGAACACTGTTACCTTCCCACCAAAGCAGTACCTATTTATCTACTTGCAATTTCTTGCTTTTGAACTGCTAGGCTGGCAGGAGCTGGAACCAGAGACAGGAGCTCACTCCGCCATGCAGCACTCGGGTCTCGAACTGCTGAACTACTAACTTTCCAGCCTGCAGTTCAGAGTCTTAACCACTTGAGCCACACCGCAGCTCCCAAGAAGGTATAGGATGCCAACAAATGCTGGAGCACAGCTAGGGATGCAAAATTTCTGGTAATTTTGAAGCCATGGGCAAAAGGTGGTGGCTTTTTAGAGGGTCAGGTGGGTGGAAGGCGGAAGATATATTTCAAATCTTTATTACTGCGTACAGTGTACTGCTGACAAGGATTTTGTAAACTGTGTTATCATACACAGTGTTCCTTTTTTTGCTTACTGATTGAACTACATGAAACGCATCATTCATAACACATTAAACATACAAACAAACTCAGCCAGCCAGTGGCGTAGTGGTTAGAAGCAGTGGATTGTAATCTGGAGAACTGGGCTTGATTCCCCACTCCTCCACATGAAGCCTGCTGGGTGACCTTGGGCCAGCCACAGTTCTCTCAGCTCTCTCTCAGCCCCACCTGCCTCACAAGGTGCCCGTTGTGGGGAGAGGTAGGAAAAGGTTATTGTAAGCTGCTTTGAGACTCCTTAAGGTAGAGAAAAGCAGGGTATAAAACCCAACTCTTCTTCTTCTAGTATTAATTTATACCTTGGCCTTTCTCACTAATGGGAGGACCCAAAACAGCTTACATTGTTCTCGTGTTCATCCTCACAAAAACCCAGCAAAACGGTTTAGTTGAGAGAATATCTGACTGGCCTAATGTCCACCAGCAAGCTTCCGAGGTTTGGGGATCTGTGCCAGAGATCAGTCCAAAACCCTAACCACTACACACACACACACACACAGGCTTGAGAAATGGTTGCAAACTGTTGCACCCCATGAGACTGCTGACTGAGCCCCACTGAAACACAGAAGATGAGGTGTTGTCACATTATCTTGCCCAGTGGGCAAATATGAAAAGTGAAAGCAATTCAAGAGTGCTGAGGTGGGGGAGATGAGGCAAGTAGAGCATCTAGGTAGCTCCACTCTGCTGTTCTGCTCAGCACCAACCAAGCGACAGGACCTATTCGGCTGCAGTTATTGCCATTATGGTCGCTGTCTCTCTTGACACGTTATAGGAAGCCCTTCAACAGAAACCAGGGCAAGAATGTCTCTCACCCCCAGTGCCATGCAGACCACAAAGACAAGACCACCAGCCGCAGGGACAAACAGACATCACCACAGGCTGAAAACTACCTTGTTCTAGCAGGGCTTCTGCAGATTTGGAGGGGGCTTAGGTTAAAGCCATACCAAAAATACATATGCCAATTTCTGTCACAACGCTGTGGAGCTTAAAAAGGCAGAAGGAGCCCAGGCAGAACAAGAAAGCAGGTAACCTCATTCACAGGACTTGCTTTCAGACCTCCATCGCTGATACTGTTCAGCAAGTCTGGGACTTGCAAAACTGCCTCGCTGAGCAAATAGGGTTTGGCAGATAGGAATCCTTCCACGTCCACTTATCATTGATCACGGCTGTTCTCAGAACAGGGCTCACTGGAGGTGGAATTCAGAGGATCCTCAGCCACTTCTGCTCCAGCGAGCAGGCAGGAACAGGTTGTAAAGGGTACTCCCGATCAGGTGTTATGATAAACCACAGAACCAGGCTGTATGACATGAGATGGAGATGAATATTAAAGGAACTGGGACATTAAGCAATAGGCAAAGATAGTAAACCTAATGAGGATGGTTCACGGTACAGCCAAATGGGGTTAGGGGAAATTACGGGCAGCCAATCCACAACACGGTGTATATAACTCATTGGCACTGGCTGGCTCTTACAACACACACTTACAAGGAATTGCTGGGGGTGGGGCTGCTCCCAACCCTCTTTGGCAAAGGCCTTTTCAGCCGTTCAGTCCTGGTATTTGCGGCTGGTTTCATCAGGGCCAAGGAGGAATCTCTCTTACACAAATCCCCTCAATTAGGCTGTTTCTGTGTGGCCCTAAGGCTGTGTAATTAGAAACTGCTCTGCAGAACATAAAATGGGAGTTCTTGCCCTCCCCCTCCCCCCCCCACTTTGCTACTGGCAAAAGGTGCAAAGGTGAGCTTTGCCTCAGTTTTAAGACAGACCTTTCCATCTCTAAACATATTCCAGTGTTTAGAGATGGAAAGCAAAGACTAGCCATGCTGGATCAGGGTCCAGCACCTTGTTTTCAGCAGTGACAATCAGGTGCCGTAGAGAAACCCACAAATATCCCTTACCTGACGACTGCTCCCTATTTATCAGAAACATTCTGCCTCTGAACCTTCATCTATCGTCCCTAATAGACAACCATAGACCTAAATTGTGTGAAAACACCCAACCCTTTTTACATCCATCTAAGCCTGTGGCAATGACTGTGTCTTGTGGCAATCCTTTTCCCCCAGTAAACTATTGGGGAGATGACAAGGGTTAACCTTTGTTAACGCACAACTCTTGCACGCCCTTATTTCTTATCCTAGTGCCTTCATCCCCAAGGTTAGATTCACAGGGCAGCTGTGTTGGTCTGCAAGAGAACAGCTGGATTCAAGTCCAGTAGGACTTTAGAGACCAACAAGATTTTCAGGGTAGAAGTTTCTGAGAGTCAAATCTCCCTTCATCAGATACCTGTTTGACTCTCGAAAGCTTATACCCCAGAAATCTTGGTCTCTAATGTGCCACTGGTCTTGAATCTAACTAACCCCCAAGGCTGCATGCTTTTTCCTGGAGCCCCCCCCCCAAGTCAGTTGTAGAGATGACTGGGTGAGATGACTGACCTGCCCATCCATCTAGGTCTTCTTGTCAAAGAAGCCAGTTTGGTGTAGTGGTTAAGTGTGCGGACTCTAATCTGGGAGAACCGGGTTCGAATCCCCACTCCTCCACTCGCAGCTGCTGGATGACCTTGGGCAGGGGTCATTTCGTAGAAAAAGAGGTGCAGAAGCTCATTAGAATAGCTCATTAGCATAACTCATTAGCATATGCCACACCCCCTGACATCACCGGAAGTATGTCAGAAGGCAACACCCACCGCTCAGGCTCCACTCCAAAAATCTCCAGGTATTTCCCAACTCAGAGCTGGCAAGCCTACCCTCCTTTATGTTTTGTTCTAATTTTGGGAGGGAAGGAGGGAAGGAAGGAGGGAGGGAAGGAGGGAAGGAAGGAAGGAAGGAAGGAAGGAAGGAAGGAAGGAAGGAAGGAAGGAA